>NC_036840.1:32498404-32501900 GCF_002910315.2 Salvelinus sp. IW2-2015
ATTCTTCTCTTCCCCCAATGCCCCTTCCCATCTCTCTCTCGTCCCATCTCACCTCTCCCTCTTCTACGTCCCCCATAACTCCCTCTTCTCTCTACTCACCCCCATACTTCCCCCTTCTCTCAATCGCATCCCACTGCATTCTCTCCTCTCACGCCCCCAATCTCACCATCATCACTCTCCCCTCCCCATCTCCCCACCTACTCTATCTCTACATCCCCCCATGCTCTCTCTTAGTCACACCATCTCCACTCTCTCTCACCCATACTCCTCTCTCTACTCTGCAACTTCGTCTCTCTAGTCCCCACTCTCGCTCTCTCTACCCACATCTACTCTCTACCTCGATCTTCATCCAATCTCCCCCCCAATCTACGTCTCTCTACTGTGCATGTTAACGTAACCAATAAAGAAAATAGCGTTGTTATGTAAAGACTAGGCCATAAGAACCAAGACAGATTCAAGCCCTTTTTACATATCACTACGCCTAAAACACTACTATCCTGGACCACTCATTTGTATGTTTTGCGTTATCTGCGCCCGCGCCTCTTCCCGCCCGCGCCTTAGTCACCCCAATCTTTTTTCTTTCATTCTACTTCCTCCTCGCATTGCTAATCATCTCTATCCTACTCTCTCTCTCTTAATGACCTCCCTCTCTCCTCTTCCTTTCTCCCTTCCCGATCGTAGTCCTTTCATAGCTTCAGTGGCCCTCTGAAGACAACGGTGCCGTGAAACTGGGGCTATGATATAGATTTCAGGTACAAACTCATCAGTCCAGAGAGCCTGGATGATGGAGGGGGACACCATACAGGCTGTGTGTGTGTGTGTGTCGTGTCTGAGAGGATGAAATGTGAGAGAGAATGATAGTGTGATGTCCGTAGTTGATGATAACGGTTCGTCTAGAACACCTTCGTACGTACAACAACACTAGCGCACAGAATAGACACTGCCTACATGTTGTCTTCTACTTCTTCGTTAAAATGGCGTAGCGTGATGAATTGCCAAACATCCGGACAGCAATTACATTGTGTAGGGATACCACTTTCCCAGACGGAGATAATATTATAATCAGATCTCGATGTGATCAATTCCATACTCTGACTTGTCCAGCGTAATTAATGCCCTCCAAGGGATCCAAACCTCTAAACACACGCCTCCTCCAACCACAGATGACAGCCAGTGCAGACTGCCGGGGAGACAGATGAACATCCCTTATACTGTACAAAGCATTGTTACTACATACACAATACTTGAGCTGCACACACATCACACATGCTAACACTGTGCACACCACACAAACACGCAAAACACGTGTACAATATTTTGAACACACAACAAACACACACACCACAACACACACCACACACCAACACACACACCACCACACACACAACACACACACACACACACACACACACACACACACACACACCACACAAACACACACAACACACAACACACACACACAACAACACTGTGTGTTTGTGTGAGTGTTTGTGTTTGTCTGCGTTCAATGTGTATCTGTGTGTTTGTGTTTGTCTGCGTTCAATGTGTATCTGTGTGCGTGTGTGAGTGTTTGTGTTTGTCTGCGTTCAATGTATTGTGTGGGTCTGCGTTCAATGTGTATGTGTGTGTGTATTGTTAAGTGGGTGTGTGAGTGTTTGTGTGTGTGTGTGTCTGCGTTCAATGTGTATGTGTGTGTGTGTGTGTATTGTACGTGTGTGTATGTGTGAGTGTGTGTGCGTGCGTGTGTCTGCGTTCAACTTGTATGTGTGTGTGTGTATTGTAAGTGTGTGTATGTATGTGTGAGTGTGTGTGAGTGTGTGTGTGAACCGTATATATGTGTGTGTGTGTGTGTGTACCGTATATATGTGTGTGTGTGTGTGTGTGTGTAAAATCCTTCCACCATATAGAACGCAGATCACCTCTCGACACTCCAACTCCTCTCCAACTCACTCTTTAAACCCACATCGAGGAGACTTCTGAAGTTGTTACGGTCCATTATGCCTCCCCTTTCAACTCCTTATCCTGGAGAACTTGTTGAAATCTCAAGTTATGAGTCAAGTAGGTAGCCTAGTGGRGCGGCAGGTAGCCTAGTGGTTAGAGCGTTGGACTAGGAACCGAAAGGTTGCTAGATCGAATCCCCGAGCTGACAAAGTAAAAAAATCTGTCGTTCTGCCCCTGACCAAGGCAGTTAACCCACTGTTCCCTGGTAGGCTGTCATTGAAAATAAGAATTTGTTCTTAACTGACTTGCCTAGTTAAATTAAGGTTAAATAAATAAAGTACACCGCTGCCACGACTCAAAATCAAGAGGTAACATAATATCCAATCAGAGAGTCAGAGGAAGAACATGTTAGAGGATTATATTAAAACCTCAGAAAACAACTTTCTTTCTGCAACTCCTTCCGTGTTTCTACTTCGTCCACTGAGTGACTGTGTCGGCTCCTAAAGACGGAAAAGAAAATAGAGAAAGTAGAGAGAAAGAGGGGAGGAATAGAAGAAGTAACCAGAGGGAAAGGGAGAGGTAAAAAGAGAGACAGAACTGTGGAGGTGTATTCCCTGGGCTATAGCCAGAAAAATCCTACTGTCTCTCTACCTGTTCACTAGCCCAGAGCAGGGCTCCTCTACTGTCTCTCTACCTTGTTCACTAGCCCAGAGCAGGGCTCCTCTCACCTGTCTCTCTACCTGTCACTAGCCCAGAGCAAGGGCTCCTCTACTGTCTCTCTACCTGTTCACTAGCCCAGAGCAGGGCTCCTCTACTGTCTCTCTACTGTTCACTACCCAGAGCAGGCTCCTCTACTGTCCTCTCTACCTGTTCACTAGCCAGAGCAGGGCTCCTCTACTGTCTCTCACCTGTTCACTACCCAGAGCAGGGCTCCTCTACTGTCTCTCTACCTGTTCACTAGCCCAGAGCAGGGCTCCTCTACTGTCTCTCTACCTGTTACTAGCCAGAGCAGGGCTCCTCTACTGTCTCTCAACTGTTCACTAGCCCAGAGCAGGCTCCTCTACTGTCTCTCTACCTGTTCACTAGCCCAGAGCAGGGTCCCTCTACTGTCTCTCTACCTGTTCACTAGCCCAGAGCAGGGCTCCGTCTACTGTCTCTCTACCTGTTCACTGCCCAGGCAGGCTCCTACTCCCAAGCCTCACAGAGGCAGCCCTTAATTCTTATTCACTACCAGGGGGCCAGGGCTCCTCTACTGTTTCTCGTACCTGTTCACTAGCCAGAGCAGGGCTCCTTACTCTACTGTCACTAGCAAGAGGGTCCTACTCCATCAGATACTCAGCACAGGGCACATAGGATACAGGGCATGTGTCCCAAATGGCACCCTATTCCTTTAATAGTGTAGCTATAGGCCCTGGTTCAAAATAATGTCTATATAGAATAAGGGGGCCATATGCGGGCGCAAGCCAGGGACTGTAATGGTTCAGGTCCTTTGTTTTTTCTCGGCCTCTCCCTCTCTCTGTTTCTATCTTTATTGCTTTCCAATTCTTGCCTCCCC
>NC_036840.1:32508533-32509504 GCF_002910315.2 Salvelinus sp. IW2-2015
CCCTCCTCTCCTCTCACCATGCCTTCTCTCTGTTACCCTCCTCACCTCTCACCCTGCCCTCTCTCTGTTACCCTCCTCTCCTCTCACCCTGTCCTCTCTCTGTTACCCTCCTCTCCTCTCACCCTGCCCTCTCTCTGTTACCCTCCCCACTGCAGAACAACTACAATAGACCACAAGAGTACTTTCTGTTCCGTTCCTCCTATCCCCATGTATTGTACCAATATATTATGTCAATTCCAGTAATGGTTATAGGCATACAGTAGCAGAATATGTAATCCTGAAGAAATAAACAACTACCAATGAACAGTGATTATGTCATTATTATGCAATTGCCATTTCTAGCTCTTTACTAAATAAATAACCAGGAAATAGTGGAACGTAGACTACTGCGTATGGACAAAGAGACATGGGACAGCAACTGTCCTACTGAAGGTAGTAAACCTCATGGTAGTGAATTTCACACATCAATTGCTATTGAAACGTATATCCAAGTCTACACAGCCAAGAGAGAAACAATAGTGACTTTTAGCGACTTTTCTTTGTCATCATAATCATCTCATATGGAGAGCATCATCTCGCTCAGTTTCTGCAAATCTAAGACTTTAGATCTCACGATCTTTCCTCTACTTCCTTTCCTCATTTGCCAACTCTTCTTTGTCCCCCTTTTCCCTTTCCCTTTCTCCATCCCTCCATCTACTCCCTTTCTCCATCCATCCACCCATCTATATATCTACAGTTGAAGTCGAAAGTTTACATACACTTAGGTTGGAGTCATTAAAACTYATTTTTCAACCACTCCACATATTTCTTGTTAACAAACTATAGTCGGTTAGGACTTCTACTTTGCAATTTTATCAACAATTGTTTACAGACAGATTATTTCACTTATAATTCACTGTATCACTATTCCAGTGGGTCAGACGTTTACATACACTAAGTTGACTGTGCCTTTAAACAGCTTGGAAAATTCC
>NC_036840.1:32509529-32514561 GCF_002910315.2 Salvelinus sp. IW2-2015
TAGGTGGTCCAGAGGCGCGTTGGCCGTCGCTGTCTTCGATGTGTACTGAATCGAGTGCTTTGATTTGACGACAAGTAATTCACCATACATAGTCACCACTAAAACATATATACTGTATGTTACCTCGGGTTCCTTCATCCTTATGGTCCGTCAAACACCTTGTTATGTTTGTAGTGATCAAAGTCACTGTAGGCCCAAGTTCAGATTGAGTTTATATATACTTGTAAATGCACCTAAATTTTTCCATACTTGGTTTCAGGTTGATGTGTTAACTGGTTTACCTGTCCATATGTGGTCATAGCAGTTTATAACAATTCTCGACAAATAAACTGGTATCAATAAATTCTCATTACACTGGTTCAATAACAGGACCAATACTACCTAGGGTTCAATAACATTAATTTACACGGGTTATAACTTAATATTATACTGCTCAGAGGACATCAGACGCTCCTAAATAAGCAGAGCAGTTTATGGAGAGTGGTTAACTTCTTCCTATGAGTCCCTATACGTACATATCAGATTTAGGACTCGTTTTACTGTGGATATAGATACTTATACCTGTTTCCTCCAGCATCTTCACAGGTCCTTTGCTGTTGTTCTGGGATTGATTTGCACTTTCGCCACAAAAGTACGTTCATCTCTAGAGGACAGAATGCGTCTCCTTCCTGGAGCGGTATTGACGGCTTGCATGGTCCCATTGGTGTTTATACTAGCGTACTATTGTTTGTACAGATGAACGTGGTCCTTCAGCGTTTTCGAAAATTGCTCCCAAGGATGCAACCAGACTTGTTTGAGGTCTACAATCTTGGCTGATTTTAAAATCTGCTGGCTGATTTCTTTGATTTTCCATATGGTACCAAAAAAGAGGCACTGAGTTTGAAGGAGTCCCTTGGAAATACATCGCACAGGTACACCTCCAATTGAACTCAAACTATGTCAATTAGCCTTATCAGAAGCTTCTAAAAGGCCATGACATAATTTTCGAGACCTCAACAAGTCTGGTTCATCCTTGGGAGCAATTTCGAAACGCCTGAAGGTACCACGTTCATCTGTACAAACAATAGTACGCTAGTATAAACACCATGGGACCATGCAGCCGTCATACCGCTCAGGAAGGAGACGCATTCTGTCTCCTAGAGATGAACGTACTTTGGTGCGAAAAGTGCAAATCAATCCCAGAACAACAGCAAAGGACCCTGTGAAGATGCTGGAGGAAACAGGTAGAAAGTATCTATATCCACAGTAAAACGAGTCCTATATCGACATAACCCGAAAGGGGACTCAGCAARGAAGAAGCCACTGCTCCAAAACTGCCATAAAAAAGCCAGACTACGGTTTGAAACTGCATATGGGGACAAAGATCGTACTTTTTGGAGAAATGTCCTCTGGTCTGATGAAACAAAAATAGAACAGTTTGACCCTAATGACCATCGTTATATTTGGAGGGAAAAGGGGGAGGCTTGCAAGCCGAAGAAAACTATCCCAACCTTGAAGCACAGGGTGGCAGCATCATGTTGTGGGGTGCTTTGCTGCAGGAGGGGTTGGTGCACTTCACAAAATAGATGACATCATGAGGGAGGAAAATGATGTGTATATATTGAAGCAACATCTCAAGACATCAGTCAGGAAGTTAAAGCTTGGTCGCAAATAGGTCTTCCAAATGGACAATGACCCCAATCATTCTTCCAAAGTTGTGGCAAAATGGCTTAAGGACAACAAAGTCAAGGTATTGGAGTGGCCATCTCAAAGCCCTGACCACAATCCTATAGGGCAGAACTGAAAAGCGTGTGCGAGCAAGGAGGCCTACAAACCTGATTCAGTTACACCAGCTCTGTCAGGAGGAATGTGCCAAAATTCTCCCAACTAATTGTGGGAAGCTTGTGGAAGGCTGCCCGAAACGTTTGACCAAAGGTAAACAATTTAAAGGCTRTGCTACCGAATACTAATTGAGTGTATATAAACTTCTGACCCACTGGGAATGTGATGAAATATATAAAATCTGAAATAAATAATTCTCTCTACTACTTTACTGACATTTCACATTCTTAAAATAAAGTGGAATTTTTACTAGGATTAAAACTGAGTTTAATTGTATTTGGCTAAGGTGTATGTAAACTTCCGACTTCAACTCTATCTATCTATCTATGTATTGTTCCGTCAGAAAGTTGCCTCTCTCAACTTTGTTGGGCTTGGCACAAGGTTAAAACTAGCAGAGGAGAACGGGCGCAAGCACACAGAACTAATTTTGCTCGTCGCTAAAACGAGCAAACACGGATAAACGGCCTCTTTCTCTCTCTCTCTCTCTCTTTTCCTTTTTTCGTCTTCTCTCTTCCCCCTTCTCCTCCTTGCCTCTCTCTTCCCTTCACTTCTCTCTCTTCTCTCTCTCCTCTCCTTGTCTCTTCTCTCCCATCTTCTCTCTCTCTCTCTTCTCTCTCTCTTTCTCTCTCTCTCTCCTCTACGCTTCCTCTCTCTCTCCTCTCTTCTTCTCTTCTTCTCTACTTCTCTCTCTTCTCTCCTCTCTCTCTCCTCTCTCTCTCCTCTCTTCTCCTCCTCCACTTCTCTCTGCTTCCTATCTCTCTCTCTCTCCTCCGCCTACCCTTTCTGCTTCCTTTTATCTTCTTCGTTCTGCTCCGCTTCAAAGTTGTTTGTGGTGATTGGTGGTTTAAGGGATGTGTGTGTGTTGGGGGGGGGGGGGCCTTCACCTCAGAAGCCCACTATTTCAGACCGAATCATTCCCTGTGAGTCAGTGGAGACACACCTGTCCACTACTCCAGTAAGCTTTAAGTTTTAAGTGATTGAAACAAAGCACACCAAGGTCTGTAACCTAATCTCCTTTATACACCTCTACTCTGTCATTTCAGTACACTGTCTGAAGGCCCCAACACATTCTGCCTGCTGGTATATCTGTGTATAGTCGGCTGGGAGCTGAAAGCCACACTGAATGAGGAGTGAACAATGAACACACCACTGTCTTCTATATTCTGCAGCTAAATCATGGCAATGGTCTTCACCAGATAACACCTTCCATGGCAATTCACCTTTATCAAGACATTGATGTAAATTACAAGTATTCTAATCCATCAAATAACAAMATTAAAGGTCCATTAATGCCAAATTACACTGTTACAAAACGAGATTCCAGTCTATAGGCCTATGTTGCATTGGGCTGCCCTGTTGCTGCCTGACTAAAAATAATCCAAACCAGACCACTCTATTATCATGTCAAATAAAATAAAATAAATAAAATAAAATGTTATTGGTTAGCAGATGTTATTGCGAGTGTAACAAAATGCTTATGCTTCTATATCCGACAGTGCAGCAGTATCTAACAGGTAATATCTAACWAATTCCACAACAAAACCCAATACACACAATCTAGTAAAGGAATGGGATAAGAATATATAAGTATAAAATATATGGATGAGCAGTGACCGAGCGGCTAAGATGCAACAGATAGTAAAGAATAAATAGTGAAGGATACAGTACATATACATATACATATGAGATTAGTAATGCGAGATATGTAAACATTCTTAAAATGACATTATTAGAGTGACTAGTGTTCCATTTATTAAAGTGGCCAATGATATCAAGTCTGTAGGTAGGCAGCCACCTCTCTGTGCTAGTGGTGGCTGTTTAACAATCTGATGGCCTTGAGATAGAAGCTGTTTTTCAATCTCTCTGTCCCAGCTTTGATGCACCTGTACTGACCTCGCCTTCTGGATGATAGCGGGGTGAACAGGCAGTGGCTCGGGTGGTTATTGTCCTTGATGATCTTTTTTGCCTTTCTGTGACATCGGGTGCTATAGGTGTCATGGAGGGCAGGTAATTTGCACCGGTGATGAGTTGTGCAGACCGCACCACCCTCTGGAGAGCCTTGCGGTTGTGGGCGTACCAGGCGGTGATACAGTCCAACAGGATGCTCTCAATTGTGCAACTGTAAAAGTTAGTGTGGGTTTTTGGTGACAAGCCACTTTTTTTTAGCCTCCTGAGGTTGAAGAGGCACTATTGCGCCTTCTTCACCACGCTGTCTGTGTGGGTGGACCATTTCAGTTTGTCCGTGATGTGTACGCCAAGGAACTTAAAACTTTCCACCTTCTCCACTGCTGTCCCATCGATGTGGATAGAGGGGTGCTCCCTTTGCTGTTTCCTGAAGTCCACGACCATCTCCTTTGTTTTTTTGATGTTGAGTGAGAGGTTGTTTTCCTGACTCCACACTCCGAGGGCCCTCACCTCCACCCTGTAGATTGTCTCGTAATTGTTGGTAATCAAGCCTACCACTGTAGTGTCGTCCGCAAACTTGCTTTGGCAAAATCGTATTCCTTGTCGTAGGGCTGGTTGTGCTGGGAAGTTGACATCTCTCTGATATCCAATAGTTCTTCCTGGTTGTATGTGATAACACTTAAGGTTTTCTGGGCTAACAATGTAAGAAATAATACATAAAAAAACAAAATACTGCACAGTTTCCTAAGGACTAGAAGCGAAGCTGCCATCTCTATCGACGCCATCTTGAATCATAGTCTGGGATATTTTCCCTCCACCTCCAGTCCTACAGTAGGACATGTCACGGGGGATAACTGGTGGCCAGTGTGGCATGGGAGATGTGTAGAGACAGGGTGACGACATGCCACACTGACCAACATGCTGTACCAACAGTGCCCCTGGGCTGATTACTATCCACTGGCTCTACCATCAGCCTTATAGGAGAGTATTGAGAAACACTGCTGGATCTACCATCAGCATAGGAGAAACACCACTGGATCTACCATCAGCATAAGAGAAACACCACTGGATCTACCATCAGCATAAGAGAAACACCACTGGATCTACCATCAGCATAAGAGAAACACCACTGGATCTACCATCAGCATAGGAGAAACACCACTGGATCTACCATCAGCATAAGAGAAACACCACTGGATCTACCATCAGCTTTAGGAGTTGAGGATCCAGTCCTATCATAGTGTAGACAGCTATTAGGAGTTGAGGATCCAGTCCTATCATAGTGTAGACAGCTATTAGGAGTTGA
>NC_036840.1:32515401-32516946 GCF_002910315.2 Salvelinus sp. IW2-2015
CAGTCCTATCATAGTGTAGACAGCTATTAGGAGTTGAGGATACAGTCCTATCATAGTGTAGAGAGCTATTAGGAGTTGAGGACTCTCTCTACTGGACGATACATCTACATCCCTTTGTTCTACTTCTACTCTCTCCTGATCTACCTGTATCTCTCTTTTTTACTCCTCTTCTCTCCCCCATTTGCTGGAAAGTCCATCTTGTTCCCCCTCTGTACTATTTCATACAGCTGAACTCTCGCCCCCCCCACCTTTCTCTTATTCAATGTGAGAATGCTACACAGTTGGGGTCCAGGTGTGACCAAACACTCCCAGCAGGTGATAAACACATGGCCGCCTCGTCGCTCGCAGGTACTTCCTGGACACGCCGTGCCACCCCGGAGCACCACCCACGCAGGTCGTCACGATGCCTCATCACGAGCCTCTCACACGCTAGGTGATGAGAATTCCGGAGTCAGTGGATACCATTTKTAGGTAGTTTCGCAAGCCAATGCTAACTAGCGTCAGCGCAATGACTGGAAGTCTACAGGTAGGGTAGCATACACAGAATACCTTTCAAATAGGCCCATGGCTCATAGTCTTTCCTCTTTCTGTTTCCCTGCGATAGTTATGCCATGCTGACGCCCAGCTTGGGCTCAACCCTGTGCCAGGTGGCATGCCCAGCCTGGGCTCAACCCTGTGCCAGGTGGCATGCCCAGCGTGGTCAGGTCATTAATAGGGTGCCAGCATGACCGGCCACACACATGGCATGACTGACCTGTATATGAGATCCGAGGGCCAAGTTAGGGATGGAGGGAGGGATGGAGGGACGGATGGTTGGACAGATGGAGGCAGCGGTGGGGTGAGAGAGAGGTAATGTACCACTAGCGCCCTGGCGTCTCCTCTGTTGCCCTGCAGTTCACCCCACAGTGGCCTAGAATAGCATCCCGCCCCAGGCATACACGCTAGCATGCAAACACACACACTGCCACACACACACACACGGCTAAAACGGCCCTCCATAGTACCCTCCAAACTCGTCATCAAGCTCGAGACCCTGGGTCTCGACCCCGCCCTGTGCAACTGGGTACTGGACTTCCTGACGGTCTGCCCCCAGGTGGTGAGGGTAGGTAACAACATCTCCACCCCGCTGATCCTCAACACTGGGGCCCCACAAGGGTGCGTTCTGAGCCCTTTCCTGTACTCCCTGTTCACCCACGACTGCGTGGCCATGCACGCCTCCAACTCAATCATCAAGTTTGCGGACGACACTACAGTGGTAGGCTTGATTACCAACAACGACGAGACGGCCTACAGGGAGAAGGTGAGGGCGCTCGGAGTGTGGTGTCAGGAAAATAACCTCACACTCAACGTCAACAAAACAAAGGAGATGATTGTGGACTTCAGGAAACAGCAGAGGGAGCACCCCCCTATCTACATCGACGGGACAGTAGTGGAGAGGGTAGTAAGTTTTAAGTTCCTCGGCGTACACATCACGGACAAACTGAATTGGTCCACCCACACAGACAACGTTGTGAAGAAGGCGCAGCAGCGCCTCTTCAACCTCAG
>NC_036840.1:32517841-32518424 GCF_002910315.2 Salvelinus sp. IW2-2015
GATGCTCTCGATTGTTGGCAAAAATCTTAGAAAGTTTGTGAGAGTGCCTTTTGGTGACAAGCCAAAATTTTCCTTCAGCCTCCTACACACACACACACACACACACACACACACACACACACACACACACACACACACACACACACACACACACACACACACACACACACTTGAGAAGTACACACTCATGGTTGAGAGACACACTCTTGAGAAGCACAAACACATTGTTAAGAAAGACACACACTATTGCTGAGACAAGACTGTAGAATAGAGGAATGCCCTCTGGCATAATACAATAACAAGTGGCTGTCTTGTCACTGCAGAACAATAAAGGACCCAATTCCTGTGTTTTTTGGCTTGCACTGTAATGTACACACACACACACACACACACACGCACACGAACACACACACACACACACTCCCACATTCCTCATGTCATACAGTACCGGCCTACAGCGGTGCGGTGTATAACAAGGCCAAAAACGTCCTGTTGAAGCAGCGTAAATAGATCATAACAGCACCTGTAAATAACCAACAGAACCTGTAAATAACCAACAGAACCTGTAAATAACCAACAGCAC
>NC_036840.1:32518624-32521239 GCF_002910315.2 Salvelinus sp. IW2-2015
ACCTGTAAATAACCAACAGCACCTGTAAATAACCAACACACCTGTAAATAACCAACAGCACCTGTAAATAGCCAACACACCTGTAAATAACCAACACACCAGTAAATATCCAACAGCACCTGTAAATAGCCAACACACATGTAAATTTGCCAACAGCACTGGCTCATAAATCTACCAGTACAGACCACCCTGAACACAGCACACTCACTACCTACATGAACATGAGTTCTCGTCCTCACAACAGCAGCAATTTATTTGTTTGTGTGTGTGCGTGTGCACGTGTGTGGGAGTACTGTGTGCGTGCGTGTGTATGACTGCGGAATGCAATCCCTCAACAGTATTCATATAGAATCCACAACACCACAACACCTCTCCAGTACATTCAGTCATTACTCATCCCTCTATAAAAGACTACAAACAAATATCCCCACTACTGTACTCACTCAAACACCCAAACGGGAGACAAATATCAAACGCCAATCACATCAACTGTTACTGGCCATTTCCCATTACTTTGTGTGGGAGTGCGTTTATGAGAGAGCGCTGAAAAATGTTGTTTGGTGTGTTTGTTTTACAGATTAGGCCTGCTCCCTTTGAAAAGAAACCAGACATCTTATCAGGCCGCTTCCACAGACTCACAAATCATCACTCCATCTAAATGGTAGTCTTCAACAGGAGGGAGGGAAGTGGAGGGGGAAGTGGAGGGGGGTATGAGAGAGAGAGGAAATAGCTTGATAACAGGGAGACAGAGGGGAGGAAGAGGGAGATGGCCAGAAGGAATTAGAAGTGAAGGAACATGGGGGATGAAATAGAGGAATGTGCTTGACTGCGCCTGAATCCAGACCCTCTTATCCAGTGGCGGTCGGTGCAGTTTAAGACGAGGGAGAACAATCATTTATTTTCATGAGCATGGACTTATTTCTATTAGAGCATATTGGATATTACATCATATTCCATTCACCCAGTTCAATGTAACATCGATAGGTTTAGATTACTACATGATACTAGAATTTTCCCTAAACCCATTATTTTGTGGCCTAGTGGAGTCGTGTTTTCTGACTTGAACCTCCCTGTCTCTGTGTCCATCTCTGCACGCTCAACCCAACACCTCACGGTTTACCACGCCATCATGAGGTTGCTACAACCTAGCCTACGAATGAAAGTTTACAATGTAGATGCACAGGTTGAGAGAGAAATGTGAGTAATCAAGGTAACAAACAGTGACACCTTCAATAGCCACCTTGCACACTCTTCAATCAAATGTATTGGAAAAAACCTAGAGTTACCAGGCTTTGCCTGTATCTAGCTGATCTATGGTGGAATCATTAGTCCAAACAGTTACAAATTAGAATTTCTATTAGACAAATTCAGGCATGTTTATCTACGTTTTTTTCTGTTTGCTTCTATTTAGGAAACTTTTTTCAACGGAATCGGCATAATGAATACACCCCTGATCACCTGCACACACGGTCCACTTTCAAAGSAACCACATACAAACAGCATGATCACTTTGCTCACTGTATAATTCCTTCTCGCATCTGGTATAWKCTAATTGCATGCAAATAAAGGTTGCTTCGCTACCACACCAACRGAAGACTTCTGTGAGAGCTCGATTTTAGGCCCGAACTCGACCCAAAACCAACGAGGAAGTCTGTTGCAGTGTTGGGATGGGTTGTATGAAACCAATCGGTACGTCAACCAAAGCTCTTAATCGTGCCAGCCCGTTCTATTCAGTTTGACTCGCCATAAGTTCAGCGTCTGAACTGTGCATTATTCATGTCCACTTAACGGCACAMATATGTTTATTTCAGGAACATTGTCCTCTAATAACAATGGTTCTATTAGACCTATTTACAGGGGCCAGGCTTCTGGAGCAGTGAGCTGATGACTGTCCTGCCTCATGGCCTACTATATGTGTGTTTGTGTCTGTCTGGACAGCCAAGGTGAGGATACAATCATTGAGAAGGTATTTTCTCATCCTTCTCCTCTCAAAGACGTCGTCTCACCTGAACCCAGCGCAACACAATCTGGAAATGGACTGAAGGAGCAATGCATGATGGGGATAACAGGGACAACATGGGAACCTCAGGTAGCATTATGGCAAGGGTTTATCCCTTTGCTGTCAAATGTCCTTCTCGCTCGCATGCCCCATCTCCTATCGATCCCTCCTCCACTTACCCATCTATCCATTCCTCACTCCCTGTCGTGCCCTCTTCAGTACTTCCATCTCCTCCCCTTTCCCTTTTCACTCCCTCTTTCTCTCCCTCGTCCTCCCAGTTACACATTTCCTGACCACCTCTCACCTATATATTCCTGTCCATCCCTCTCTCTCTCCCTCTCCTATATGTGACCTGTACATGGTGTTTATGCTGCTCTCTGGGAGGAGAGGAAGAGGAAGAGAGAGAGAAGAGAGATCCGGCCTTAACATTGAAGCTGTCTGTTAATTAGGACCTAATTCTATATGGAACTCAGTAAGGCAGCAATTAATATAGATGGGATCACATAGTATCCTCCTCGGAGAGCCTGCAGTCCAGAGGCAGAGAGAGTGAGAGAGAGAGAGAGAGTGTGTGTGTGAGAGAGAGAGTGTGTGTGTGTGTGTGAGAGATAGAGAGAGG
>NC_036840.1:32521535-32522605 GCF_002910315.2 Salvelinus sp. IW2-2015
TATGTATTAGCATGACTAGTATGTATTAGCATGACTAGTATGTATTAGCATGACTAGTATGTATTAGCATGACTAGTATGTATTAGCATGCTCTCCAAATAAGACATGTCTTTACATCACTAGTGTACTGGCTCATTGGCAAAGGCAATAAAATCCGACGCAATTCATTCCGAGACGCTGTTTTGTGTTGAATGGCAACGCTATTTTGGCATCACTCTCAATGTCAACATTTTATCTCGAGCCGAAAAACACAAGTATAGCACGGTGCTCCTATTTCACTCTCCCCTCAAAAAACGACGGATGAATTTCGAGTTTCATTGGCAGATAAAAGTAGGTACCCACAATGCAACTGAACGAGGTCAGGAGCGGATGGATGTATTATTCACGGTTTAGGGTAAGGGAAGAGGAGGGAAGAGGAGAAGAGGAGAGACAGACCATCGTTRCTGGAGAGGTGAAGTTTCCAACCCTGCATTATTCCTGCTCGGTAATTAGGGGAGATTAAGGAGGAGTGCAGATCCCCGAAGAGCCGACACCGGACCCAATGCTGCTGCAATTAGCAAGCCAAATAAAAGAGTCCCTTACTGCTACTTTTATATGACACTTTTCCTAAATAATGCCCTATTTAAAGTGGAAACTTAAATAAAAATGTAAATGTTATTCGATTTTCTACATTGCAGGAGTAATTTTATTTTGTAAACGTAAGTTTGATTGCTTAATTTGGTTGTCAGTAAACACAGCACTGATCTGTATTGTCAAAGAGCTCTAATTGTGTTTCATTGGTACACAGAACGTTTCCCCCAGGATTTAGGCTTGTTGAGGTGGATTTTTGAGAAGTKCAATCAGGCTTTCTTGTGTCTCCTTCAACAGTGGGGTCTTCCTATGTTTACCAAAGACCAGATGAAGCATTCAAAGAAAACAACACCCTCCCAAYAACCAAACATTGGGAGGTTCAATAATGCTGTGGGTTGTTTTGMTCTCTCTGGTACTGGTGGCCTTGAATTTGTGCAAGACATCATGAAAACAGCTGATTATCAAGGTGTTTTGGAGTCCAATGTTCAACTGAGTGTCCA
>NC_036840.1:32524523-32526094 GCF_002910315.2 Salvelinus sp. IW2-2015
CAAACAATCAAACAAGAATCCGTTTTACAGGAACAGAAGCGGAAAACAGGGAGACATTAGGGACTCTAATCAGAGGTGAAAATAGGGGACAGGTGTGAAAGAGTAAATGAGGTCGTTAGGAGAATGAGAAACAGCTGGAGAGGAAGGAACGATAGAGAGAAGGCGAGAGCCGGGAGGGAGAAGAGGGGGAGGAGAGAGAGAGAGAAAGAGAAGACCTTAAATATAGCCAAGCAGAGGGAAGCACAGGGACAAGACATGATAATCAATGAGCAAAACATGAACACTACTTAGATTTTCAACATTGGCCAAAACCATTTTTTAGTTTTGTTTAAAACTGGCAAAATGATTGGCACCAAGAGCTAGTAACTGGTTTTGCAACGCCTTTGGCCAACGATCGGCTGCTAGAAATGTTTCTTGTAGCCATCCAATGAGCTATCTGCACCTTACCTGGTAGTTTGGCCCATTTCAGACAGTAAACTGCTCTATTTCTTAACGTTTTGAGAGGTACCAACTGCTATTTTCAGCTCTCGCCGTAGGTAATGCTGTGGATTCACATCTTGTCCTGAATTCGCTGGCCATCGCAGAACATTCAGCAGTTGCTTTGTTGAACATTCCAGTCTGCTTTTGATGCGTGTTTGGGGTCGTTGTCCTTCTGGACAGACCCACATCCTTCAATAGAGAGTTTTTTGTGTGATATAGTGTGTCAGTGTGTTATAGTGTGTGTTATAGTGTGTTTTATAGTGTGTTATAGTGTGTTATAGTGTTATAGTGTGATATAGTGTTACAGTGTGTGATAGTGTGTGTTATAGTGTTATAGTGTGTTATAGTGTGTTATAGTGTTATAGTGTGTTATCGTGTGATATAGTGTTACAGTGTGTGTTATAGTGTGTCATTGTGTGTTATAGTGTGTTATAGTGTGTGTTATAGTGTTATAGTGTGTTATAGTGTGTGTCATAGTGGTATAGTGTGTTATAGTGTGATATAGTGTGTTATTGTGTTATAGTGTGTTATAGTGTTATAGTGTGTTATAGTGTGTTATAGTGTGTTATAGTGTGATATAGTGTGTTATAGTGTGTTATAGTGTGATATAGTGTGTTATAGTGTGATGTAGTGTGATATAGTGTGTGATATAGTGATGCAGTGTGTTATAGTGTGATATATTGTGTTATAGTGTGATGTAGTGTGATATAGTGTGTGATATAGTGATGTAGTGTGATAGTGTTATAGTGTGTTATAGAGTGTTATAGTGTGTGTTATAGTGTGAAAAAGTGTGTTATAGTGTGTGTTATAGTGTTATAGTGTGTTATAGTGTGTTATAGTGTGATGTAGTGTGATATAGTGTGTGATAAAGTGATGTAGTGTGTTATAGTGTGATATAGTGTTATAGTGTGTTATAGTGTGTTATAGTGTGATATAGTGTGATATAGTGTGTTATAGTGTGTGTTAGTGTGTTAGTGTGATATAGTGTGATATAGTGTGTTATTGTGTTATAATGTGTTATAGTGTGTTATAGTGTGTGTTATAGTGTTATAGTGTGTTATAGTGTGTTATAGTGTGATATAGTGTGTTAT
>NC_036840.1:32526777-32535017 GCF_002910315.2 Salvelinus sp. IW2-2015
TAGTGTGTTATAGTGTGTTATAGTGTGATATAGTGTGTGTTATAGCGTGTTATAGTGTGTGTTATAGTGTGATATAGTGTGTTATAGTGTGTGCTATAGTGTGTTATAGTGTGTTATAGTGTGATATAGTGTGTTGTAGTGTGTTGTAGTGTGTTATTGTGTTATAGTGTGTTATAGTGTTTTATAGTGTGATGTAGTGTGATATAGTGTGTGATAAAGTGATGTAGTGTGTTATAGTGTGATATAGTGTTATAGTGTGTTATAGTGTGATATAGTGTGTGTTATAGTGTGTTAGTGTGATATAGTGTGTTATAGTGTGATATAGTGTGTTATTGTGTTATAATGTGTTATAGTGTGTTATAGTGTGTGTTATAGTGTTATAGTGTGTTATAGTGTGTTATAGTGTGATAGAGTGTGTTATAGTGTGTTATAGTGTTATAGTGTGATATAGTGTGTTATAGTGTGTGCTATAGTGTGTTATAGTGTGTTATAGTGTGATATAGTGTGTTGTAGTGTGTTATTGTGTTGTAGTGTGTTATAGTGTGATGTATCACTATATGTATCACTATATTATCACTATATGTGATAAAGTGATGTAGTGTGTTATAGTGTGATATAGTGTTATAGTGTGTTATAGTGTGATATAGTGTGATATAGTGTGTGTTATAGTGTGTTTTATAGTGTGATATAGTGTGTTATAGTGTGTTATTGTGTTATAGTGTGTTATGGTGTGTTATATAGTGTTATATAGTGTTATAGTGTGATATATAGTGTTATAGTGTTTTAGTGTGTTATATAGTGTTATATAGTGTTATAGTGTGATATAGTGTTATCGTGTGTTATAGTGTTATAGAGTGATATATAGTTATAGTGTGTTAGTGTTTTATAGTGTGTTATAGTGTTATAGTGTGTTATAGTGATATAGTGTGATATAGTGTTATAGAATGTTATAGTGTGATATAGTGTTATAGTGTGTTATAGTGTGTTATAGTGTGATATAGTGTGTGATATAGTGTGATATAGTGTTATAGTGTGATATAGTGTGTTATAGTGTGTTATAGTGTGATATAGTGTGATATAGTGTGTTATAGTGTGATATGGTGTGATATGGTGTGATACACCAGGGCCTGTTTGACTCTAATCTGATCCCAGTGGCTCATCATGGGATGATGACATGACTACACTGATTCCTCCACAGACCGCACAGACCGCACAGACCGCACAGACCGCACAGACCGCACAGACCGCACAGACCGCACAGACCGCACAGACCGCACAGACCGCACAGACCACACAGACCACACAGACCACACTAGACAAATACTAGGTCTTTATTACCTCAGCACACTCCTCCCGACAAGGTCTGTTACCCGATGGATGTGACAGGCTGTGGTGCAGATCATAACGCCATGAAGATTATTCAATGACATAGGGAGATGAAGAGGGCCACTGCTCTGTCCAAGGAGAGCATGCGTGGCAGGACAAAACAGAACCTGAAAGGGCATTCATATGTTTGATTTTCAGCTGTGAATTAGTGAGGCATCGGCACGTGGTTGGTTATGTGTGAAGTTCATGTAGGGGAAATGTCCACATCCACAGGTACTGTGTACACGCACACAATCCCTCTCTATTGTATTGCACCTGTATAGATTCAGCACAAAGGATGAGTAAATAATAAAAATGTTCCTGTTAGGAATATTCTTAAACTGCTGACGGTGTGTGAACAGGAACGACTGTCTCCACACACACTGTTGTTCAACAGTTATGCAGGGAGGTGATGACAACCATTATTTTAAGGAACCGGAGAGGTGTCCTGGCCCACACTGTGGCTCGTGTGTGTGCCAGTGTCTGTGTATGTGTGTGACTTAATGTGTGTATGTCTGTGTCTGTGTGTGACTTAATGTGTGCATGTCTGTGTCTGTGTGTGACTTAATGTGTGCATGTCTGTGTCTGTGTGTGCGTGTATGTGTCCGTGTGTGTGACGTAATGTGTGTGTGTGTGTATCTGTGTGTGAATGTGTCCGTGTGTGTGTGTGTGACTTTGGGCGCATGAGATACCATACAGTTATTGAAATGCATCCGTCCCTTGGCCATTGACGACAATACGTTAATTGAAAGTGCATCCAGGTACCTTGGCGCATTGAGACAATGACATTATTGGCTATGCCAGTACCTTGGCCATTGAAGACAATACATTGTTGAATCATCGCCAGTGCCTTGGCGCATTTGAAGACAATACATTTTGAACCTCATGCCTCAGTGCCGTTGGCCATTGAAAGACAAGTACATAGATTGAATCATCCCAAGTGCTTGGCCTTGACGAGCGAATACATTATTGAAATCATCCCGTGGCCTTGGCATTGAAAGACAATACATTTATTGAAATATCCAGTGCATTGGGCTTTTCTTGTAGTTGTTGTTTTCTATTGAGTTTAGCTGAAAGGCTTGATTAGTGATCTGCTTGTATTCTAGAGCGAGACCCGCGTGACATTGTTTGTGTCTCTAGGGAGACACAGAGTTGACATTGGTTGTGTCTTAGGGAGACACAGTGACATTTGTTGTGTCTCTAGGGAGACCAGTTGACATTGTTGTGTCTCTTGGGAGACCAGTGACATTGTCTGTGTCTCTAGGGAGACACAGTGACATTGTTGTGTCTCTTAGGGAGAGCACAAGTGACTTTTGGTTTGTGTCTCTAGGCGAGACACAGTGATTGTTGTATTCTTCTAGGGAGACACAGTGACATTGTTGTGTTCGAGGGCGACCAGTGAGCATTGTTGTGTCTTCTAGGGAGGACCACAGTGGACATTGTTGTGTCTCTAGGGGCGGACCAGTGACCATTGTTGTGTCTCAGGGGAGACCAGTTGACATTGTTGTGTCTTTTAGGGAGACAGGCAGTGACATTGTTGGGTGGTGCTCTCGGGGAGACACATGAATTGTTGTGTCTCCTAGGGGAGACACAGTGACATTGTTTGTTGTCTCTAGGGAGTTACACAAGTGAATTGTTGTGTTCTCTAGGGAGACAGCCTGGTGAACATTGTTTGTGTTTTGTAGGGGAGACACGTGACATTGTTTGTGTCGGTCTAGGGAGAGCCACAGTGACATTGGTTGTGTCCTCTAGGGAGAACAGCAGTGAATTGTTGTGTCTCTAGGGAGACACAGTGGACATTGTTGTGTGCTTAGGGAGAACACAGTGACATTGTGTGTGTCTTTAGGGAGACACCAGTGACATTGTTGTGTCTCTAGGGAGACCATCCGTGAGCATTGTTTGTCTCTCTAGGGAGACACAGTGACATTGTTGTATCGTCTAGGGAGACACAGTGACATTGTTGTGTGGTCTCTAGGGGACACAGTGCCATTTGTTGTGTCTCTGAGGGACCGACACAGTGAACATTGTTGTCGTCTCTGAGGGAGACACGTGAACCTTGTGTGTGTCTTAGGCGAGACACAAGTGAATCTTGTTCGTGTCTCTAGGGAGACCAGTGACATTGTTGCTATCTCTAAAGGGAGACACAGTGACATTGTTGTATGCTCTAGGGCGAGACACAAGTGACATTGTTTGTGTCGTGCTAGGGAGCCACAGTGACATTGTTTGTATCTCTAGGGAGACACAGTGACATTGTTGTTCCTCTAGGGAGACAGTCAGTGACATTGTTGTTCTCTAGGGAGAACAAGTGGAATTGTTGTGTCTCTAGGAGGAGACACAGTGACATGTTGTGTCTCTAGGGAGACGCAGTGGACTTGTTGTGTCTCTGGGAGACACAGTGACATTCGGTTGTGTCTCTAGGGCAGACACACGTGGACATTGGTTGGTGTCTCTAGGGAGACCACAAGTGACATTTTGGTGTCTCTGGGACGACATGACATTGTTGGCAAGTTCGGACTCCTGAACTGGCCGTGTTATGTGTTTGATATGAGACGCTGCCCTAGGCTTTGCTGAGTGCTCCTCTAGTCTCATACTGAGATAAAGTATGGATTTCAATAGACTCTACCACGTAACACATACATAGTACCAACCAAGATATACACAACATTAAGTCACGCACACAAACACACACCATCACACCACAACCACGACACATTAGTCACGCACACCACACAGCACACACACAGACAGGTAACAACACAACACCAAGTCACACACCAGCCGGCATTCATACGTCACGGTTAGAGCACCAGCCACACACAGTACACACACATCAGCACACAGGCCCAATACACGACACACATTATCACAAACATACAGACCACCACACGACACATACATCAAGTGCACGCTGCTCAACACATAGACACAGAGGACACCACATCACACACACAGACACACACAATTAGATAGCATTGCAACACATACAGCAACTATTTACACAGTTACACACCATTATATTCCCTACGGTACACACAGTACAACACGACACACATTACGTAGACCACACGAGACACAACACCACACACAGAATGACAGCACAGCATTAACCGGATACACGACACACAGACACCAGACATGCACACATTAAGTCACAGCATCGCAGACACAGACATGACACGACATATAGGTCACACACATACACAGACACTGGCACACACACGAGCCACAGTGTGGGCCAGGACACCTCTCCGGTTCCTTAAAATATGGTTGTCATCACCTCCCTGCATAACTGTTGAACAACAGTGTGTGTGGAGACAGTCGTTTCCTGTTCACACACCGTCAGCAGTTTAAGAATATTCCTAACCGGAACATTTTTATTATTTACTCATCTTTGTGCTGAATCTATACAGGTCAATAACAATAGAGAGGGATTGTGTGCGTGTACACCAGTACTGTGGATGTGGACATTCTCCCTACATGAACTTCACACTAACCAACCACGTGCGATGCTCCACTAATTCACAGCTGAAAATCAACACATATGATGCCCTTTCAGGTTTGTTTTGTCCTGCCACGCATGCTTCTCCTTGGACAGAGGCGAGTGCGCCTCTTCATCTCCCTATGTCATTGAATAATCTTCATTGGCGTTATGATCTGCAACCACAGCCTGTTCACATCAGTCGGGTTAACGACCTTGTCGGCGGAGGACGTGTGCGTGAGGTATCTAAGCGAACCTAGTATTGTCCTAGTGTGGTCTGTGTGGTCTTGTGGTCTGTGGCTCTGTGCGGTTCTTGATGCGGTCTGTGAGGTTGTGCGGTCTTGTGCGGTCTGTGCGGTCTGTGCGGTCTGTGGGTTGTGGCGGTCCTGTGGAGGATCAGGTGTAGTCCAGTGTCATCAATCTGCCATGATGAGCCACCTGGGCTCAGATTAGAGTCAAACAGGAGCCTGGTGTATCACACCATATCGAACCATAGCTCAACTATAGACTTCAGTAATACCTATATCACACCTATACACACTATATCACACTATATCACACTATAACACTATCAGCTACTATAACACATATATCCCTAACACATACACATTCATGATCACATAACATTCTATACACTAACAACTCACTAACACAGCTAACATAACAACACAAGCTAACCTATAACTATAATCACCATACGACTATAACACGTAACCTTCATCAGAACTATCTAATAAGACTATATAACACTAACTAACACAACTATTAACTATTATAAAAACTATAAACCACTAAATATAATCACATAATATACTAATACCACATAACCAACTTTCTACTATACACAGAACACACTATAGTACACTATCATATAACACAGCTAAACACTATACACTACTATATACACACTACTAACTATAATATATCATAATATAGTAACATATATACTATCACAATAACACACTACAACTAACACACACATATATCACACTAATCCTATACAACAGACACTATATGCACACACTTATAAACTACCTATCACACTATAACAACTATACAACCTATCACACTATCACACATAACTTCACATCCTACTGAGCAACTAACAAACACTATAACCAACACACTACAACACACTATATACTTATAACACAATAACACACTATGTCCACAATATAACCATTCACCTATACACACTATAGACACCACTATAGTCAGCACTATATACACCTATAAACATAACTTATACACACTATAACACCCTACACTTTTAACTAATCACACTGCTAACTATACACCTATTACTAAACAAACAGGATAAACACACTCAACCATTATCAACTAACCTAAACACCTGTAGCACAGCTATACACACCTCAACTTAACACCACTAACACCTATAACACACTACACGACACTATATCACACTATACACACATGAAACACTCATACACTATAACCCACAACTACGCACTTTTTCACACTTAGTCACTATGAGACATATACACCTAAACACATCAATCACAACTATAGACACTCATAATCACACTACTCCACACTAACATACAACTATATCACTACAAACACATCTAAACACCACTGCAATACACTATAACATGACTAATCACACTATAGTACACTACTACATCACAACATCACGACTATATCACACTATATCAACATACACCTTCCACTATACACCTATAGAAGCACTATACACATATATACACTATAACCACTATAACAGGGCCTATAATACTATAAATAAGCAATATCAAACTATACACTATAACAAACGTTTTATCACACTATACCTATACACAATACTGAGTGCTAATCGATACAAAACAACTGCATATATCAACAACACTAAGAAACTAATCACCTATAACCACATAACACTAACACTATACAACTACAAGTATACACTTACCATAACACACTTAGATAATCACGCTAACTGACAGTAACAGTCGCACTGCTCCACTACCACACTACATCACACTACATCACACTATAAAATCACTATAGCACACTATAAACTACACTATGACACACACTGCAATCTACTATCACAGTAGCGACTAATCATACATCACACATAACACTGATAAGCCAGACTAACATATAACATTCACACTATATCACCAAACACTCTATACACACTGATAAACATCACCTACTCAAATCACAGCACTAATCAGGGTACTCACCTTATACGATATACCTATAACACACTCTACTATATTCAACATAAACTAATCACACTTACAACTATACACATATACCACTACATATCTACAATGACAACTATATACATGACCTACTTTAACTAAACAATATACACCTAATCCTTTGTATTTCTAACACCTAGCCCTTAGACAATCACTATGCAACTCCTATAACTAACACTAATGAACACCACTATAACAGCACTATAACAAACACATGACACACTATATCACACTACTACCACACTGTACACCCCTACACTATAGTCACACGATAACCGACATGATAACTATAGAACACAACACCTATAACACTAAAATCTTATAACAATGATAATCACCACGTATCACTAATACAACTATTAACACACTACACTATAACACACAACTATAACACCACTTATAACACAGTTAATAAACACAATAACTACATAATCACAGTACACTGATAAATCACAGCTAACATGCGAGACACTATAAACCCCTAATAACACTTTCACGTCAATTGCAGGATGTGTATTATCGACATCACCCTATTATTACTACTAGTACACAACTATATCAACACTATAACCCCACTACTAACCTATATGACACTATCAACACTACAACATCACTTTAATACAGCACATCACTATAATCACAGCTATTCACAGGCTATAAAAGTACTATAACAACTCTATAATATAACACAGTGCCATACACTATAGAACGCCACACTTTTTTCACGTCAACAGTTCAGTTCTGTGGTATCGACACATATTTAACACAACATACCTCTATACAACACCTATAAACTATCACACTACATCACTATATGATATCAACACATAATCTCACATGAGACTAACAATCCACGATCTAATACACATATGATACACACCTATAGCCAGCGAAGTGCTGCATGCACTATATCTAATCCACAACAGCTATATCACACAGCTACTAAGCACAAATTACACTATAGACAAGCACTATATCACAAACACTTATATCACAGTTGTGTTGTGACTATACTACACGTATAAAAATGTACACAACAGAGAGGCTGATATCTAAACCCATCGCGGCTGTCGGCAGGTGAATGGGTATAACCTATAAACTACTTATACACACCAATAACCACAGTGGACAACTATATCAAACACACACTTCATACACGTATA
>NC_036840.1:32535042-32582511 GCF_002910315.2 Salvelinus sp. IW2-2015
CGTAATATTAATAAACACTATATGACTTCCAAAACATGCTTTACGATTCCAGGAATGCCGAATAAGTCAACTCACTTTATTCTATCATAGAAATGTCTATTTGCCAGATCAAAAAAAACCTGTTGTTTTGAGTGAGCGTTGAAAGCGGGATCCCCATGGGAAAAGGTCTTTTAACGTGGTATTGAAGAGTTGATTGATCCTTTAGCTATCTTGTTTGCTTATTTTATGTTCTATTCAACTAACTTTTGGGTCATGCCGATGATTAAAGACCACTATCCGAAAGTCGCATTTTCTAGTGAATAATTCCAGCAGCCAAAGCTAAGATTAATAATAGCAACGCAGCAAACAGTTAATGTTTACCAATAATCTAACTATAGTTTAACAAACCTCTATTAAATGCCCACTTCGTGTTATCGCGCTTCTCTCTTGGACCAACCACGATGACGTTAAATATATGTGTATAGGCCAAACTCATCCATGCCGCGGACCTGGTCCATGACTCTGTTCTTTCTCTCTCCTAGTCCTTTCTCTTCTTCTCTTTCTCATCTTCTTTCATTAATCTATACTATACTCACTCATCGGTGTCTCTCAGTACACTAGAGCTCTCTCATACAAGTAATTCTTCTCTCCCCCACTCCTGTATTTTCCTCATCCACCACTGTGCTGCTCATTCTATTCTCTCTCCCTACACAGCTCTCGTCTCCATCACCTGGTCTCTTCTCCATCGTATCTTCGCGCCAAACCTGCTTCCCACTTGCTTGGTCTACTACCTGGTCAACTTGACAACACCATCACAGTTTGCATCAACGATTCTCTCTCCTCTACTCTCGCTCTCATTTCACACTCTCTCTATTCTCATCTCCCTCACACTCCGTCCTCTCATCACACTGGTCTCTTCTAGTTCTCCTCCCTCTACTCCGTCTCTGCATCACCACAATAACGTCTCTTACTGATTCTCTCTCCCTACCTCATCACACATACGTCTGTCCCTTCTTATTCTCGTCTCACCCTCGCATCATACACGTACACTCAATCAGCTATCCAGTCTGCTCTTCTATTCTTCTCTCCGCTTTCGACTTCCTACTGATCTAACTTTACATTCACGTATCTGTGCGTGGTCGACTGTTTCTTCCTATGTCACTCTCTCATAGTCTCTCTCCCTCACTCCTTCACACTACTCATAGTATCCTTCTCTCATTCCTCTTCCCCACGCTCACACCATGTCATGCTTGACAATAATCATAGCAATTACCAATCATTATCTCATTCATAAACATCATCATCTACAGATGTGATCGCTTCTTCTTTTGGGTTCGCTCTCCGCGTCAGACGTCATCTTATTGTTTGTATCTCTTACATCACACGAGGCCTCTGCCTTATTGACGTCTCTCCTGCCCCACGCCGCTCTAATTCGCGAGCACACGAGTGCTCGCCGGCGATTCCCGCCTCTCCCCCCTGCAGTCATATGATTGAATTCTTTGTTCAGTAGTCAGGCGGCATAAGTCCAAGCATACATCCAAGCGAGTCGCAGTTCTTTTACTATCACTCTTTTAATACTAGGGTACGTGCTCTTTTGCTTTCGGTCTATAATTCTTCTTTCGATCCCTCCACTCTCTCCGGTGCTCTCATCACACTAGTTTCTCTTTTTCTAACCTTTTCTTGTTTGTACCGTTATTTTATCGTTTATCTTAGATATATAAAAACAAATTGACCGCCCAACTCCTTTCCCTAAAATCTACATACTCCTTCACTATGTTCGTTCCTTATCTGTCCTTTTTTCACTCCCGTCTCTCATCACACTGTAGACGTATTCCATTCAGATCATAATCCTCGCCCCCACGCGGCGCTGCAGTCCACACACGTCATCTCTATTTTCTCTCTCCTCACACTCGCGGTCTTACTTTGATTACGCAGCACACCCAGACTCTTCTCTCATTAATGGGGCTGCGTTTCAAGTAACAGGAAAGATATTCGCATTCTCTTGGCAAAAATCGCCTTCTGTGCATGAGGTGATAATTTATCGTACTGTTGTTCCTGCATTTCTGCTCTTGCCCCTCATCTCTTCGCGATCTGCTTGCGTCTTAATCATCAAATATCCTTACACGGTCTTCGGTGCGTTTCTTGTCTGCGCGCCTTTCTTCCGCAACGTCCCGGCCGCTCAGCACACGGTCCCCGCCCCACAGACTGTCACTATACCACACAATATCCATAAACACACATTTCCGTTTATATACCCTGTAAGACCCTATACACACACACCAAAACACACACCCCTCCTCTCTCTTCTCTATCTCTTGCTCTCTCTCTCTCATATATATACTATCGAATATAATAGATCTAATCCTATCCTCGTTCATCCATCCATTACCATTTTTATATATATATTCTTTTTCTCTACCCTTCTCTTCTCTCTCTTTCTCTACCCCCCTCTCTCTCCTCTTATCTCTGCTCTCTTTTCTCTAACCCCTCGCTCTCTCTCTCTCTCTCTCTTCTCTTCGTTTATTCTTTCCCTTCTGAGACCCGCTCTCATGCCTACCATCTATCTCTCTCAGCTTATCCGCCTTACATCCACAACAGCCCTACTACTCCCTCCTTCTTACCATAACTCCTATCTGGTCTGTTTAGAATGTACATGTCACCACACAATTGCATCTGATTAATTAATTATCTATCTGATATAGATTAGAAAGAACGTCAGATCTCTTATCACCGCCATGCTGGCACGTTTTTTGCTCAAGATTCTACTTGTAATATCCTGTGAAATTCAATAGTCCTGTCCAAGATAATAAAGCTAGAGGCTAGCAAACACCCCAGCCGCGCATGATATGATATGTAGTCTCTTCCAAACACCGTGGCATTCTTGAGACTGAACAGAGATATGGCGATTACAGCCATACACACCAGTGAGAGGAATGTAGAAGCGAGCTAAGCGAGTACATTATTAACTTACCAATACGGCATCTCATCGCAGTCCAACTTGAGAGACACTCAAGCTTGCTCAGCAATGAATTTACTTGTGTGTTAGACTGGGGGAGATAGTGGTGGCATCGCAGGCCGGCTGGTATGAGTATCGGATAGTAACGATCTTTACGTCGATGCATATCGTAACCGCGCGTGTCGTCTCAACCAAGCGATGCGGAGCGTTATTTGGCTATTTTAACTCTCGACTTTAATGTGGTCTACAGGTATGTTTTGTGTCGACTCGCTACGCGTGGTTTTGTAGGCCAGAGGGATCGTACACGTAGCGAGAGTTCATTTTGGTCCCGCTGACATATGTGAGTCACAAGATACTGCAAGCTTTCGGTCGTTTTCGGATAAGACACGAAAAACAATTGAATAAGGAAATGATCGCCCAGTTGTTGGTTTAACTCGAATACCCAAAAACGCTAACCCTGTGATTACCCTCCTGATCGTTACTTTTTTAAAGGCCAATACATTATTGAAGATCTATCCAATTGAGTAACCTTTGAGCCCACTTGAAACAATTACATTATGTGCAAATCATCCAAGAGTGGACCTATGGCCATTGAAGACAATACATTGTTGAAATCATGCCAGTGCCTTGCGCCATTTGAAGGACAATACATTATTGAATCATGCTCAAGTCCGTTGCGCACATTGAAAGACCAAATACATTAATTGAATCATTCCTAAGTAGCTTGGCCAGTTGACGAGCGAATACATTATTTGAAATCATCCCGGCTTGCAGAAGCAATATTTTGAAAAGTGCAATGTTTCTTGTAGTTTTTGTTTTCTATTGTTTAGCTGAAAGGTTGATTAGTGATTGTTGTATCCTCTAGGGAGACACAGTTGACATTGGTGTGTCTCTAGGGAGAGACGAGTGACATTTGTTGTGTCTCTAGGGAGACACAGTGACATTGTTGTGTCTCTAGTTGGGAGACACAGTGACATTGTTGTGTCTCTAGGGAGACACAGTGACATTCGGTTTGTGTCTCTAGGGCAGACACAGTACATTGTGTGTCTCTAGGGAGACACAGTGACATTGTTGTGTCTCTGGAGACGACAGTGACATTGTTGTGCTCTAGTTGGAGACTCACAGTGGATGTTCGTGTAAGTGTATTGATAATGAGATCCTGGCCCTAGGCTTGGCTGATGCTCTCTAGCTCATACTGAGATAAAGTATGGATTTCATAGGACTCTACAGTAACACATCTTCAACATTAAGTCACGCACACATACACACACCATCACCACAACAGACATTACACACCACCACACACCAACACACATCACACATTAAGTCACGCTACACACACACACACACAACAGTACACACCACTACATCAGAGCAACACCACACTAGCCACACACACGCCACACGGACACTAATCAGTGACCGGACAACACAAACACACACAGACCACCACCACCGGACACAATACATGCAGAGTGCACGCTACGCTGGCAACACATACGACAACACGAGCGACACAACAGCAACACACACACAGACAACACCACACACATTTAGATAGTTCATTCTGCAACTACATTTAATCAGTGCACACTATTATGGCCAAGGTACTGGATGATTTCAATAATGTATTGTCTTCAATGGCCAAGGTACTGGATGAAGAGGGAAAGGATTGTGT
Organism: Salvelinus sp. IW2-2015; assembly: GCF_002910315.2. Lineage (NCBI taxonomy): Eukaryota > Metazoa > Chordata > Actinopteri > Salmoniformes > Salmonidae > Salvelinus > Salvelinus sp. IW2-2015. The sequence goes on from NC_036840.1 coordinate 32,539,656, forward strand.
GCTTTTCTTTTGTTTTCTGGAAGAGGGGGAGAAGGAAGAGAAAGGTAAAAATAGCTATTTAGGGGAATGTAAGATGTCTGTACCGTATATATTTGGATGCAATATTACTAATCATCATACAACATGATTTACACAAAAAGAAAGCACTGCAGGCTCCTCCTGTTCCTGACAGACATTAATACCAGTCCCGAGCAAGGCTCAGGCTTTCAGAGCCTTGAGGGACACCGTCCTTTTCTTGTTCTCCCAGGGATATAGACTTTGTTGCAGTGTACACTTCACATAGCCACTCGCAGGACAGCGACAGGCCATGTTTCAAAACGTATAACACATTCAGTAAGAGAGGACTCGGGAGGACACGGTAGGCAGGGCTAAGAAAGCGTCAGGCTCCAGCTCCATTGGGAGAGAGGATGCTTTTGTGCGGCCTGGCACGGCCCCAAGCGGAGTCTGACAAACAGATAAATCCACTCCCCGTAAAACCGCCTAAATCTGGTACGAGAGGAAGACTGCTCTAGCCAGATGAATATTTTACCAAGTAGAATACATGCTGAACCAGGGTCTTGTTCATTTGGAAGAAAACTTTTTGAAAAGGATTAAAACAGGCAGGTACCCATTGACCGTGTCCAATAACAGCGCAGATTTTTCTGTTTCTGAAACATAACATGTGCCTTCCTGATGTGCCTTCCTCAAGCTAACGACCATGTCAGCTCTCAGAATGGACCACTATATGCCCAGTAAACACACTGCCTGCCTGCCTGCCTGCCTGCCTGCCTGCCTGCCTCCCACCACACAAAAACACCAAAACAAGGTAAAGATACATCTAGATGGACTATGATGGTGACGGTGTGAGTGTGTTATGATTCAGTCCTTTAGAGAGTTATTTGGAGGTTATAAATGATGGGCTATCCACTACAGGCGATGCCGTAAGTGTTATTCTTCTCACTATATTATCGCTCCCCGAGGATTGTGGGTAGTGATCTGGCCACCTGGGAAATATTAGAGGTCCATTCAGACCTCTTCATTCATTTTGGGCCCATTATTCTCAATAAAAGTCAGGTCTGGCTCCACCACCGCGTGTCATTAAAAGAGTCCACTGAAAGGGGGGACTATGGAATGGAAAGGGGAAAGGGGAATAGATGGACTGGACGTGTCTTTTTAGAATGAGGCCCAGGAGAAATAAGCTCTGCCTACACATGGATGTGAATGTGTGTGTGCGAGCAAGAGAGATGGAGTGTGTGTGTGTGTGTGTGTGTGTGTGTGTGTGTGTGTGTGTGTGTGTGTGTGTGTGTGTGTGTGTGTGTTTGTTCCTGGCGGGGGTTAGCTAAAGTGCCCTTATTGTATTGGGGAACATAAAGTCACCATGAAGTTGGCTAGCTAAAGTGCCCTTATTGCATTGGGGAACATAAAGTCACCATGAAGTTGGCTGGCTAAAGTGCCCTTATTACATTTGGGAACATAAAGTATCCATAGAGTTGGCTAGAAGAGAACACACAAAAAATGACTCAATGCCCCATGATGCATTGGAGGACTTAACGTTTAGCTTAAAGCGGGGCCAATGATCATCTTAACCCAGATGATACCAAAGGACGACCAAAACATCCTGTAGGCTAAGCTACTAAAATCACACAGCTAATAAATATAACCACTTCCATTCATCCGACGAAGACGTAACTATCTGAGGTTATTGTGCCTGTGAGGCTGCATTAGGAAGTGAACAGGGGTTAATGGAGAATTGTTTGATGTTGTGCTCGTGGGTGATAATCTTCTCATGTTCCCTTGGCCCAAATTCAGAGAATCATAGCAGCAGTCCTTTGACAACACGCCCTGCCCCTACAGGCCTGGGCCTTCACACAACAACCCCAACCCAACAAAGATTGCAATTATCATCAACCCCAACCTCCAACACTAAGATCTGTGTTTTAGCCTCTGGCCACCAGTGATGCTGAATGATGGGGAATTTCTCGGGAGAGAGAGAGAGGGGGAGGAAAGGGGGGAGGGAAGTAGGGTGATAGAAAGGGGGGAGGAAGTAGGGGATAGAAGGGGGGAGGAAGTAGGTGAAGGGGAGGTGGTGATAGAAAGGGGGGGAAGGAATAGGGGTGATAGAAAGGGGGAAGGAAGTATGGGTGATAGAAAGGGGGAAGGAAAGTAGGGTGATAGAAAGGGGGGAGGGAAGGAAGAAGGGGGTGATAGAAAGGGGGGAGGAAGTAGGTGAAAAGGGGGGGAGAAGTAGGGTGATAGAAAGGGGGGGGAGGAAGAGGTGATAGAAAGGGGGGAAGGAAGTAGGGTGTAGAAAAAGGGGGGAAGGAAGTAGGGTGATAGAAAGGGGGGGAAGGAAGGTAGGGTGATAGAAAGGGGGGAAGGAAGTAGGGATGAGAGAAAGGGGGGAAGGAAGTAGGGTGATAGAAGGGGGAGTAGGTGTAGAAAGGGGGGGAAGTAGGGTGATAGAAAGGGGGGGAGAGAAGTAGGGTGATAGAAAGGGGGGGAGGAAGTAGGGTGATTTTAGAAAGGGGGGGAGGAAGTAGGGTATAGAAAGGGGGGGAAGAAGAGGGTGATAGAAAGGGGGGAAGAAGTAGGGTGGATGAAAGAAGGGTAGAAAGGGGAAGGAAGGTAGGGTGATAGAAAGGGGGGAGTGTAGGGTGATAGAAAGGGGGAGGAAGTAGGGTGATAGAAAGGGGTAGAGGGAAGGAATAGGGTGAAGAAAGGGGGAAAGAAGTAGGGTGATAGAAAGGGGGAATAAGTTGGTGATAGAAATGGGGGGAAGAAGTAGGGTGATAAGAAGGGGGGGGAAGGAATAATCAGGTGATAGAAAGGGGACGGAAGTAGGGTGATAGAAAGGGGGGGAAGGAAGTAGGGTGATAGAAAGGGGAAGGAAGTAGGGTGATAGAAAGGGGGGGAAGGAAGTAGGGTGATAGAAAGGGGAAGGAAGTAGGGTGATAGAAAGGGGAAGGAAGTAGGGTGATAGAAAGGGGAAGGAAGTAGGGTGATAGAAAGGGGGAGGAGGGAAAGATGCGGAGACAAGAAGAAAACGGGAAACATTTTTACTCCATTTTTTTTTTTTAAGAAATGAAGAGAGAGTTTCTGGGAGAGCGTGATAATGAAGACAGTTAATTCAGAAGTAGGCTGTGTGTGAGGAGATTAGTCTGCTCGCGGGCCGATACAGTCCACCGACTTGTCAAAGTAGCTGAGGGCAAGGCAGAGCTGCGGCRGAGGAGAGGAGAAAAAGAAGAGMGGTGCAGATGAGCGCTCTAGCGGGGCGATCATTTTAATTAAGAATTGGAGTTTGGGGTAAATAGGCATTTCCAGGTCAGCCTTAGGTGAGCCTGGCTACATGCCAAATGGTACCCTATTCCCTATTTAGTGCACTACTTTTGACCAGGACCCATAGGGATAAAAAGTAGTGCAGTAAACAGGGAGCCATTTGAGACACAAACCCTGTCTAGGTGGGTGAGTCTCACTGCTGCAGGGTTCTGGTCTGGGGAGCTGTCCACAGTGAGGTGGCGCTGAAATGGCAAGATTATGTGCCTGTAGCCTCTTTCTTCTCTGCACTCTTCTGTTCTCTTCACCTACAGTGCCTCAAGGGTCTCTCTCTTTCTTTTTCTCTCGCTCTCTCCTCTCTCTTTCCTTTATTATTTTCTCTTCACTTCTCCAAGTCATCCCTGTGGACAGACGTTCCCTTCTCTCTATGCTATACGGGTTTCTTTTCTCTTTACATTTTCAGCTCCTGTCAATTTAGGCCTAGATATATCGTCCTTTATCTTTCACTTCCCTCCATCTCTTACATTGCCCCTGTTTATTCCCCCCTTCCCCATCTCTTACCTTCCTCCTCTCTCTCTCTTACCTTCCTCCCCTCTCCATTACCTTCCTCTATCTCCATCTTGGGTTAGACCCCCCCCCCTTTTAAGTCTCTCACCGTTGCCACTTGTTATAGACCCCTCAGCCCCCAGCTGTGCCCTGGACACCATATGTTAATGAATTGCCCCCCATTTATCTTTTGAGTTTGTACTGTTAGCGTGACTAAACTGGATTTGCTAAACACCCCGCCATCCTACAATCTAAGCCAGATGCCCTCAATCTCACCAAATTATCATGGAACCTACCAGGTAAAGCCTAAATCTGTAAACATGGGCACCCTTATATATATCATCCTAACCAACCTGCCCTCTAAATACACCTCTGCTGTCTCAACCAGGATCTCAGCGATCACTGCCTCATTGCCTGGTCTAATGGGTCCGCGGTGAAACGACCACCCCTCATCACTGTCAAACGCTCCCTAAAACACTTCAGCGAGCAGGCCTTTCTATTCGACCTGGCCCGGGTATCCTGGAAGGATATTGACCTCATTCCGTCAGTAGAGGATGCCTGGTCATTCTTTAAAAGTGCCATCTTAAATAAGCATGCCCCATTCAACARTTTTAGAACTAAGAACAGATGTAGCTCTTAGTTCACTCCAGACCTGACTGCCCTTGACCAGCACAAAAACATCCTGTGGCGTTCTGCATTAGCATCGAATAGCCCCCGCGATAAGCAACTTTCAGGGAAGATAGGAACCAATACACACAGGCAGTCAGGAAAACAAAGGCTAGCTTTTTGAAACAAAAATKTGCATCCTGTAGCACAAACTCCCAAAAGTTCTGCGACACTGTAAAGTCCATAGTGAATAAGAGCACCTCCTYCCAGCTGCCCACTGCACGGAGGCTAGGAAACACTGTCACCACTGATAAATCTACGATAATCGAGAATTTCAATAAGCATTTTTCTACGGCTGGCCATGCTTTCCACCTGGCTACCAGTACCCCGGTCAACAGCTCTGCACCCCCCACAGCAACTTGCTCAAGCCTCTCTCATTTCTCCTTCACCCAAATCCAGATAGCTGATGTTTTGAAAGAGCTGCAAAATCTGGACAAATCAGCTGRGCTAGACAATCTGGACCCTCTCTTTCTAAAATTATCCGCCGCAATTGTTGCAACCCCTATTACTAGCCTGTTCAACCTCTCTTTCATATTGTCTGAGATCCCTAAAGATTGGACAGCTGCCGCGGTCATCCCCCTCTTCAAAGGGGGTGACACTCTCAACCCAAACTGTTACAGACCTATATCTATTCTACCCTGCCTTTCTAAAGTCTTCGAAAGCCAAGTTAACAAACAGATCGGCGACCATTTCGAATCCCACCGTACCTTCTCCGCTATGCAATCTGGTTTCCGAGCTGGTCATGGGTGCACTTCAGCCACACTCAAGGTCCTAAACGATATCATAACCGCCATCAATAAAAGACAGTACTGTGCAGCCGTCTTCATCGACCTGGCCAAGGCTTTTGACTCTGTCAATCACCACATTCTTATCGGCAGACTCAACAGCCTTGGTTTCTCAAATGACTGCCTCGCCTGGTTCACCAACTACTTCTCAGATAGAGTTCAGAGTGTCAAATCGGAGGGCCTGTTGTCCGGACCTCTGGCAGTCTCTATGGGGGTGCCACAGGGTTCAATTCTTGGGCCGACTCTTTCTCTGTATACATCATTGATGTCGCTCTTGCTGCGGGTGATTCCCTGATCCACCTCTACGCAGACGACACCATTCTGTATACATCTGGCCCTTCTTTGGACACTGTGTTAACAAACCTCCAAACAAGCTTCAATGCCATACAACWCTYCTTCYGTKGCCTCCAACTGCTTTTAAATGCTAGTAAAACTAAATGCATACTCTTCAACCTATTGCTGCCTGCAGCCGCCCGCCCGACTAGCATCACTACTCTGGACGGTTCTGACTTAGAATATGTGGACGTCTACAAATACCTTGGTGTCTGGTTAGACTGTAAACTCTCCAATCCAAAATTAAATCTAGATTCGGCTTCCTATTTTGCAACAAAGCCTCCTTCACTCGTGCTGCCAAAAATACGCTCGTAAAACKAAGTATCCTATTGATCCTTGACTTTGGCGATGTTATTTATAGAATAGAATCCAACACTCTACTCAGCAAATTGGAWGTAGTCTATCACAGTGCCATMCGTTTTGTCACCAAAGCCCCATATACAKTACTACCCACCACTGCGACCTGTATGCTCTCGTTGGCTGGCCCTCACTTCATATTCACTGGCTCCAGGTCATCTATAAGTATTTTCTAGGTAAAATCCCGCCTTATCTCAGCTCACTGGTCACCATAGCAGCAACCACCCGTAGCACGCGCTCCAGCAGGTATATTTCACTGGTCACCCCCCAAAGCCAACTCCTCCTTACCGATCATTGCACCTGGTACATAGCCCATCTGTAAATTACCCACCCAACTACCTCATTCCCATATTGTTATTTATTTTTTGCTCCTTTGCACCCCAGTATCTCTACTTGCACATTCATCTTCTGCACATCTATCACTCCAGTGTTTAATTGCTAAATTGTAATTATTTCGCCACTATGGCTTGTTTATTGCCTTACCTCCCTAATCTTACTACATTTGCACACACTGTATATAGACTTTTCTATTGTGTTATTGACTGTACGTTTGTTTATCCCATGTGTAACTGTGTTGTTTGTGTCGCACTGCTTTGCTCTATCTTGGCCAGGTCGCAGTTGTAAATGAGAACTTGTTCTCAACTGGCCGACCTGGTTAAATAAATGTAAAAAAATATATTAAAAAATCCCTCTCCCTAGCTCACTTTACCTTCCCTTGTTTTTAAGACCTGGACATAAACAGGAAATGGGAGTGATGTGCCATGGGTGAGAGTACTCAGTGGCCACTCGACTGGATCGCTGCCAAAACACGTGAGTCTGGGAGTCCATCAGAGAGCACAGGGAGAGGAACATTTAGCCAATCTGATCTTTTATTTACCGTGAGAARGGGTGAGAGAGAGGGGGAAAGAGGGGGAAGGGGATCGGTGATGACTTTCAGGGGAACCTGGTGTACTGTCTGCCATGAAGGACAAATAGTACCTTATATTGTTTCAAAGATACAGGCATTGTTCTTCAAGAGACGAGATGTTTTGCTGTAGACTAATAAGATATGTATGCTCTTGTAGACTGACAGCATGTACATGTGTTTCTGTGTCGGTGTGTGTTTTCTATGTTTGGAAGAGTCTAGGTTGACATGATGTCCCTAGTCCTTGTAAGACACGCAAAAATAGCCTATTCTACTACGTATATGGCCACAACTCTGACCAATACCCTTTCAACAGATTGACTTGTTCAATCTCTCCCTCCCTCATCMTTCTATCCGCACTCACCTTCTTCCACATGTACTCTTATTGTCACAGTAATGGCCTGTGTTGAGATGACTGAGMGTTCATCTGTTTTTGTAGCTGTCAGCATGAGGCCCCTTATGAGAAAATAACCACTCGTCTAGTCTTCTCCTCCCCAAAATATGAAGTTGTCGTGTCTCTGACTTAGCATTAAATGTGAAGACTGTTATTTTATCAAATCAATTCTCTGTAATTATTATTACACGATTAAACTAATCATGTAAATGTAATTAACTAGGAAGTCGGGGCACCACGGAAAATGTTCAGATAACAAAGTTATMATTTTCAGAATATAACTCTTCAGATATTTTAATATCTGATCAATTAGTCTTCTATTAATTCATTATTATTATTATCTTCCGACAGTCTCATCTGAACGTCGTAAAATTCTTGGTTATTTCCTCGAACCCTGCCTTTACTTATTAATCATCCATACACAAATTGGCTCAATTATTTATTTACTAACTAATTAAACAATTACAAAATGTACAATACATAATTACATTATACAGTAAATACAGTCCCTAGTGGACTAAACAAAAACTGTTTGGTTATAACACGATAGATTCAGGGAGAAGAGAAGGGGGTTTTGGAAGGAAGATTAAGGAACATGGTCACTATTGGACCTTGGAAGCTATTCTCACATAAATACATATGCACTAACGATTGCTCACTCGGAAAAGCGATGYATTATATTTACGTGAAACTGGCTTCGATAGTTGAGCTTGTGATGTGAGGCTCTGGTTTGCCCWGTCGATGTCACCATTGTCCCTTGTAGATTCTTCCGGGTCGTTGTGCGAGAGGTTCACATGGTCTGAGAGGTTCATCTCTCTCTGGAGATGCTTCCTCGTCGGTCAGTGTTCTCGTACTAGATTTGCGTATATGTTCAGCTGCAGTCTGATATATGCTAGTTTAGTATGCACTTCTTTAGGTGATCAATCGTTCAGAGTTCATACCATTTCACGTGTGGAGCAAGCTCTTACATTTCCTGGCTTGTATAGTTGAAATTAGCCCTTTTCAACGTGGACAAGTCCTCCCGTTATTTGGAACTGAGTTGACTTTGTCACGGAGGCTTTTATTCAAGAGTGGAAAAGTGGCTGGTTCATCATTTCCAACCAATGTGTATTCACTTGGGCGGGGCCAGAGACTGGGCACATGTTACCATAAAACAAACACTTTTCATTTTAGAAGACTTAAATCACATTGTAATCTTTTCAAAAGTATTCTTACACTTAGTCAAACATTTGATCCAACCTTTAGATGCAAGSCTCATAATTGAGGACCTTGTACACCCAGAGTTAGTGTAATGTGGCTGTATAAAACTGACAGGATCGTAGCTGACTTCTCCACCGACCGTTTCCACATTCTCTAAATTAGGAATAGTGTTTAATTCTCCAATTCTGGGATGTAGTAGAATAGGCGGGAGAGTCCCTTTATCTTCCTGTGAAATTCTCTCTCTGCATACTGCATGGTCAGGGAGAAAAGAGTTTACGACGTGGTTGTAAAGTCGAAAAACTACAGGACCCCCCTCCTAACAGGAGAGGGGGTTTGTTCACATCTTTGCTAGCCAATTCACTGAAAGGGCTAGCATCATGACAAAGTTATACATTCTCAAAATCTTCCCAGATCAATACACTAGCAGGTCTGGCTAATGGAATGCATCTTATGCCCTAGATTAGGATGTTTTGGTGAGGAAGAATTTTCTCAGAAAGCTGAAGCCAGAAGTGAGGAGGGAGGAAGAGAGAGCGATAGAGGGAGAGAGAGCAAGAGAGAGAGATCTGACCACCCGCTGTGACAGACAGAAAGATGGGAGGGTCCATGTCCCCCCCCTCCCCAAGCACTACTTAAAGTCAGCTTCCCAGCCAGACAGCCCATCAGACAGCCCATCAGACAGCCCATCAGACAGCCCATCCCAGACAACGAGGGTGGGACAACGAAGGTGGGTATGAGACGTTAAGATGTGAATACACCAAATACACACAAAAAAATAGAATTTGGGGCCATTTCTCCAAAATGAACTTGACCTCGACTTCTTTGGTGTCTGTGTGTGTGTACCTACAGTATGTGTGTTTGTTTTTGTTGCGGGAGCCATTCAAGAGCCACAAGGGCTTCAGACAGAGGGATAGAGAGAGAGAGACAGAGACAGAGACAGAGAGATGAATCACACATGCCTATGGCATGGTTTAAGGTCCTGGCTCTGCTAGTCTAGTCAGGCAGGCTGGAGGGAGGCTGATAATTAATCACAATAGGAGAAGCCTACAGGATATATCCCATATCCCCAGGGTCATATCCCCAGGGCCATACCCCCCCCCGGCCTGCAACCTCAGGCCCCATGCCATGCACTGTAGGAGAGTGCTAGGGGGAGTGTGTAGGGTGGGATGATGATAGTGTGTACAGGGAGGCTGTACTGTACGTGGCTGAGTGAATCTGTCTGTCTGAGTTGAAGTGTATTTACTTGAGAGTGTGCTTAATTGTTTGATCCTGTCTGACTTACTCAGTGTGTTTGTGTGTGTGYKYKWSMCYSTSTMTRWGWKTKTGTGTGTGTGTGTGTGTGTGTGTATGTGTATGTGTTTGTTTGTGTGTTTGTGTGTATGTGTGTGTCTCTACAAGTCTACTTGTGTGTAGTCTCACGTGGACCGGGCCTGCCAGGGTCCATCAGGCTCACTCTGAGGCCCAGATGCTGGAGTCGGAGGCTGGCGAGCTTCACCAGCTGTTCCCCTCGGACGCCCAGACTTCATCCGGCCCTCTGTCTGCTTGTCCCGGCCCGTTCCCCAGCCCCAGCCAATCACAGAGGGGGGTATTGAGAGGTCACACTGACTGATGTGGACAGCAGGTCTGCACACAGCCTGCCCTCTTTAAAAACAACATCTCTCATGAGCAAAGTAACTTTGAGCTAAATAAATGAGGATGACTGTAGAGCGCGTACTGACTGGCTAGTCACTCTTTGAGGTTGGTTTAGGACATTATGTCGATGTTTAAATGCAGTTTCAATGTTATTAAGTGACCATACTGTAGCTGTGGGTCTTAGCAAAGAGCACACTAGCACAGCCGTAACTCCAAGTATGCGAATACACGCCTCCACATATCCTACACTAGACACACATGGAGGTAGCATGCCACCTTAACGTCAGAGCAGAGAAAGTAGGGCAGACCTACCATCACACGCATAGGATCAAAAAACTAGCTACACATTCCCTACTACATCACTGCACCGCCCTAATCAAGGTATGGATCCAATCACTTTCAACTTCATTTTACTCCGGAGGAAAATTGTTTGTCCTACACAATCACACATTAAATCAGCGTTTCCCAAACCCGGTCATCAGGACCCCAAGGGGTGCACGTTTTGGTTTTTGTCCCAGCACTACACAGCTGATTCAAATAATCAACTAATTATCAAGTTTTGATGATCAAGCAGGACTGAGTTTGTGAAACGTTGTATTAAGTAGACTTATCACACATAACACTTCATCTAACTTCATACGACAGACTCAGACAAAAGGGACAGACAGACAGCCGTCCATCCTAACCACCGGACCCAATAGGCGAGGGTAGAGAGGTCCAGGATTATCCCTGAGGATACAAGCAGAGAGTATAGCCCAGGGTGTGTCCCAAATGGCACCCTATTCCCTATATAGTGCTTTCTTACTTTTTTATCAGGGCCCATAGGGACACAGCCCAGGTGATTAACACAACACTGCTGCCTCTCCCTCTTCCGGTCTACCTCTACCACAACATGAAAGGCCAGAGAGGCAGAGAGGAGCCAGAGAGGGGGTAGAGCGGAGCCAGAGAGGGGGCAGAAGAGGAGCCAGAGAGGGGGCAGAGAGTAGCCCAGAGAGGGGCAGAAGAGTAGCCAGGGAGGGGGTAGAGAGGAGCCAGAGAGGGGGTAGAGGGAGCCAGAAGAGAGGGTAAGAGAGCCAGGGAGGGGTAGAGAGGAGCCAGATTGGGGGTAGAGAGGAGCCAGAGAGGGGGTAGAGAGGAGCCAGAGAGGGGGTGAGAGAGAGGAGCCAGAGAGGGGGTAGAGAGGAGCCAGAGAGGGCCAGAGAGGAGCAGAGAGGGGGTAGAGAGGAGCCAGGAGAGGGGGTAGAGAGGAGCCAGAGAGGGGTCGAGAGGGAGCCAGGGAGCGGGTAGAGAGGAGCCAGAGAGGGGGTAGTGAGAGGAGCCAGAGAGGGGGCAGAGAGGTCAGATCGGCCATTAATTAGAGTTGTTTTGCTCGGTGCTCCACAAGGGTGGGCAGGGATAATTGGGCAAGGGAAGAATTCTAGGTCATAGAACCCATCTAGATATTTGCACATACAGTACACACACACAAACACATATACACCCATACACATACACCTACCTGTTAGATATAGATATACACAGCTGTGTGAACACACCCTTGTAAACACTCATACACAAGTACACATCTCACAGGCATTTACATATGTTTGCATGCACACAGACAAGTCAAACGTTTGGACACACCAACTCATTCAAGGGTTTTTCTATATTTTTACTATTTTCTACATTGTAGAATAATAGTGAAGACATCAAAATTATGTAGTAAGCAAAAAAGTGTTAAACAAATCAAAACATGTTTTATATTTGAGATTCTGCAAAGTAGTCACCTTGAGCCAATCAGTTGTGTTGTGACAWGGTAGGGGTGGTATACAGAAGTTAGCCCTATTCGGTAACAGACCAAGTTACTTTACGACATGAAGGTCAGTCAATTCGGAAAATGTCTAGTGCAGTCGCAAAAACCATCAAGCGCTATGATGAAACTGGATCTCATGAGGACCCCCATAGGAATGGAAGACCCAGAGTTACCTCTGCTGCAGAGGATACGTTTATTAGAGTTAACTGCACCTCAGACTGCAGCCCAAATAAATGCTTCACAGAGTTCAAGTAACAGACACATCTCAACATCAACTGTTCAGAGGAGACTGCGTGAATCAGGCCTTCATGGTTGAATTGACTTAAAGAAACCACTACTAAAGGACACCAATARTAAGAAGAGACTTGCTTGGACCAAGAAACACGAGCAATGGACATTAGACCAGTGGAAATCTGTCCTTTGGTCTGATGAGTTCAAATATTAGATCTTTGGTTCCAACCGCCGTGTCTTTGTGAGACGCAGAGTAGGTGAACGGATGATCTCTGCATGTGTAGTTCCCACTGTGAAGCACTGTGGAGGAGGTGTTATGGTGTGAGGGTGTTTTGCTGGTGACACTGTCTGTGATTTATTTAGAATTCAAGACACACTTAACCAGCATGACTACCACAACATACTGCAGTGATACGCCATCGCATCTGGTTTGCGTTTAGTGGGACTATCATTTGTTTTTCAACAGGAGAATAACCCAAAACCTACTTCCAGGCTGTGTAAGGGCTATTTGACCAAGAAGGAAAGTGATGGAGTGCTGCATCAGATGACCTGGCCCCCACAATCACCTGACCTCATGGTTTGGGATGAGTGGGACCGCAGAGTGAAGGAAAAGCAGCCAACAAGTGCTCAGCATATGTGGAAAAGCATTCCTCATGAAGCTGGCTGAGAGAATGCCAAGAGTGTGCAAAGCTGTCATCAAGGAAAAGGGTGGCTACTTTGAAGAATCTCAAATATAAAATATACTTTCATTTGTTAAACACTTTTTTGGTTACTACGTGATTCCATATGTGTTATTTCTCAGTTTTGATGTCTTCACTATTATTCTACAATGTAGAAAATAGTACAAATAAATAAAAACCCTTGAATGTGTAGGTGTGTCCAAACTTTTGACTCGTACTGTACACCCACACACAATATCCACATCTCTCCTCCTCTTCCGTTCTTTTCAAAACAAAAATATTACCTCGCTGTGGCCGCAGCTTAAATAGTGAAATTAGTCAATATTGTTTACTCTCTCCAACTGTAATCACACAGTCAGACAATGGTAATATTAACGGTGGGACTAACAACACACCTTCCAAAACAGCAGTGTTGGAAGTAGCCAGGCAGACAGCCCTTATCATAATTACAAAGAGCAACACAAAGAGAATTTCTACTTTGAAAGGAGCAGCCTCTTTACCTGAAGACGAAGGTTTGGGAGAATGAAAATATAAATTCCTGAAATGATTAAAGGGATTTAAGTGTCTCATTGTTTTATGTAAGCCGGGTTGATTGATGTTGATAAGTGCAGCAGCAGGACTTGATACTGAAAACACCAGCAGAGAGAGACGTTTACACATCCATTATTTCGAACGATCATTTCATCATCATTTCAATTATAGGAAGCTGACTGACACATACATATTTAACTCGATAAGTTGACTGAGAACACATTCTCATTTACAGAAACAACCTGGGGAATAGTTTCAGGGGCAAGGATGTATGAGCCAATAGGAAGCTGGGGATGGTTAGGTGGCCATGATGGTATGAGGGCCAGATTAGGAATTTAGCCAGGACACCGGGATCTTTAGTGACCACAGAGAGTCAGGACACCCGTTTAATGTCCCATCCGAAAGACGGCACCCTGCACAGGGCAATGTCCCCAATCACTGCCCTGGGGCATTGGGATCTTTTTTTTTAGACAAGAGGAAAGAGTTCCTCTTACTGGCCCTCCAACACCACTTCCAGCAGCATCTGGTCTCCCATCCAGGGACTGACCAGGACCAACCCTGCTTATCTTCAGAGCCAAGCCAGCAGTGGGATGCACATACAAATGTATTCAAACACATTACTTATCTTGAAAAAAAGGAAATGGAAATACTGGGTTTGAGCATCTCCTATTATTTGTATGACACGTATATACCACACGTTTGGTTCTGGGGCCACAATTCATATTTGAAGGTATAAAAGGTTAAGATATCAGCTCCTGACTGACGGACCACACATTGTTGTCGTCCCTGGGCCTCCTCCATCCAACTCTATTCATCACAACCCCCAACTATCAATCAAAATAATGAAAAAGACGACCAAATGCCAATGCCGTATAATAAAGCATATTAACTGCGGGTGCCTTTCAATCGGCCAATCAAACGACAGATGAGGCAGATGCCTGACAGAGAAGAAGACAGGGACATTATTAAGAGGAAGAATGAGCAGTGATTACTAATTAAAAAACTGATGGCTTTTGAGTTTTTTTTTTCTCCATGCTGGATGGATTCTTGTAATGATAATAGAGTGCTCTAGATGTCGCAGCTCTGGTGCTGAATTCTGAATGATACGTTTGGGCCATTGTGTTGTGAGGAAGTGGAGGGAGGGGTGGATAGCACCAGTGGTGACCCACTTTTGAGTGCCTTGTCTGTGTTTGGCATGCGCCACGCCACCCCTCCCTATCTGAATGCCCTTCAACAGAGTGGCCAAAGAGACTGGTCTAACTGCTCTGGCTCTCTGGTCGCCCTCCCTCAAACAGGCTTAGAGACACACTGACACCGAGACACCCTAAAAACGAGACACTCTGACAACGAGACACTCTGATAACGAGACACTCTGACAACGAGACACTCTGACAACGAGACACTCTGACAACGAGACACTCTGACAACGAGACACTCTGACAACGAGACACTCTGACACTGAAACCGAGAACCACTGGACACTGAAAACATCTGAGACATACTGACACTGAACACACCGAGACACTCTGACACTGAGACTGGAACACTGACACTGGAACACTGACACTGAAGCACACTGAGACATAACTGACACTGAAACACTGAGACACTGACACTGAAACACCTGAGACACTGACACTGAAACCTGAGACATACTTGACACTGAACCACTGAGACTACTGACACTGAGACACTGAGACATACTGACACTGAACACTGAGACATACTGACACGAACACTGAGACATACTGACACTGAAACACTGAGGCATACTGACACTGAAGACACTGAGGCACACTGACACTTGAAACACTGAGGCAACTGACACTTGAAAACACTGAGACACATACGACACTGAGACACACTGAGACACTCTACACTGAAACACTGAGACACTCTGACACACTGAACACTGAGACACATGACACTGAGACACTGAGACACTCTGACACTGAGACACTGGAGACCACTCTGACACTGAACACTCTGACAGCTTGAAACACTGAGAAGACACTCTGACACGAAACACTGAGAACGCTGAAACACTGGAGAACACTGAACATTCTGACACTGAAACACTGAGACACACTGGACACTGAAACACTGAGACACTCTGACACTGAAACACTCGACACTGAAACACTGAGACACACTGAGACACCTGACACTGAAACACACTGAGATATACTGACACTGAAACACTGAGAAATACTGACACTGAAACACTGAGACACAGACAACATGACACAGACAGACACACTAGCACACTGACACTGAGACACACTGAGACACACTGTAACTGAGACACAACCAGACACTGAGTCACCAGCACTGAGATCACACAGACACTGAGACACACAGACACTGAGACACACAGAAACATGAGACACACAGACACTGAGACGCACAGACACTGAGACACACAGACACTGAGACAACACAGACACTGAGACACACTGACACTGAGACACACTGACCCACTGATGACGACGACACTGAGACACACTCTAATAAGACACACTCTAACTGAGACACAACTGCCCTGGCACTTGGCACTGAGACACACTTAGGCACTGAGACACGACACTTAGGCCACTGAGACACACTTAGGCACTGAGAACACACTGTTAGGCACTGAGAACACACTTAGGCACTGACGAACATACACTTAGCGACTGAGAACATAGGCACTGAGACACACTTAGGCACTGAGACACACTTAGGCACTGAGACACTGAGAGACAAACAGACACTGAGACACACTTAGATACTGAGACACAGATACACTAAGACACTGAGACACACTAACACTGAGACACTGAGAGACAAACATACACTGTGACACACTTAGATACTGAGACACAGATACGCTAAGACACTGAGACAGACTGACACTGAGACAGACTGACACTAAAACACTGAGACACAGATACACTAAGACACTGAGACACACTAACACTGAGACAGACTTAAACTGAGACAATGAGACACACTGGCACTGAGACACCGAGACACTGACGATAGAGTGCCCTGTCATTCAGAGGAGAGAGGGTGTGAGAGGGAGAATAAGGAAAGGCAGTGACACTGTCTTGAGAGAAAGAGAAATAGAGAGTGGTATTAGAGAAAGGATGAGAGGCAGAGAGAGTAAAAGAGAGGAAGCATGAGAGAGTGGGAGAAAGAGAGTGGGAGAAATAGGGAAAATGAGATGGAGAGACAAAAGAAAAGCAAAAGAGTGGGAGAGGAAGAGAGCAGGAGAAAGAGTATGACGGGAGAGACAAAACAGAGGCAAAAAGAATGACAGAATGACAGGGCATTTGAGTCAGCGTTGATATCAACCAGTCATCAGATATGCAAATATCCTAACAAAAACAACAACACCATAGCCAATCCCAGATGTTCACCTTGAACCAGCAGCACGCATCGGCACAACGGAAAATAACAAAAGGACACTTGAATTAAAATACAGAGTTTAAAAATAAAAAAGAATTAGCCGGGAAACATGATGCACACCTTCCCTCCTCCACCTCATCCCTCCTCCCTCCTCCTTGAACCCAAGCTGTTAATAAGCACAACACACGCTCCCCTCTCTCTGTATAAAAAGCTAATCAGTTTGCCTCTCTTCTCCCCTGCAGGGAACCTTGTGTTTTGTACCTAGCAACTCCTTAATGAAGGAACCTTGTGAAGCATCATGCAAAACAAGGAGGAATGTCCCTGAGCTAAACACAAAACCTTGGAGCTGCCTGGCTGGGAAGACATGCAGGCATGATAAGATGAAAGCATGTTGTGCTAGTTGGCGTAGTCGGCCGGCGGCCATTACGAGGCAGAAACTAGATCCGGTGCTGAGCCAAAATGGAGGATATGGTAAGGGGAGGGCAAAGTGGCTCTGACAGTTTGTTGGAGCATAGTGGTGGTTGCAATACTAGTTGTGGGTTTGATTTCCACATGGATTACTGAAAACATGTGTTGACTGTAAGTCGCTTTGTATAAAAATAACTAAATCGCTTGCTACATTATGGTGTTATATAATCATGTGAACAAGTAGGATGATTTAGAAATATGGATTAAGCAGTCTATACACTAGGAATCTGGAGTGTTTTTCTGCTTGGTTCAGCAGCAGTTGTGTTTGTGTAAATGTGCTGCTAATTGAGGCTGGTAGCGCTTCCGTTAAGCTGGACGGACAGGTCTCAGGGGCTGAGGCTGTGTAGCAATCCTCCTCCCCTCCCCACATGCACGCACACATGAACACACACACCAAAGTGCAGTAACCCCAATTACCGGTAGAGTGGTGAAGCTGTTCAACACTTTGAGAAGGTAGCCAGATGCTTACATGCTGGCTAGCATCAACTGGAGGAAACAGGATGGTACAACAGACACAGGTAACTACATTCTGGCCCAGAGAAGTCTGAAATGACAATGGGAGAACGAATAAGAGAGGGAGAGGGAGAGAGAGAAATAGAGAGGGAAACGAGTGGCACAGTAGTACCAGCTGTGTTGTGTGTATCGCTACAGTCTCTCTGTGTGTGTGTAACCAGAGCTACAAAGCTGTGTCAGTGGGGCTCAGTGTCTCTGACCCTCTGTGCTGTTGTGACAGGGTCCTCTTAAGGACAGTCAAATTACCACTCCAGCCACCCACCCCGTCTGTCCCCCTGAATCACCCTGCCTTCCTTGGACACAATTCAGTGTCCACTCTCCGCTCCTCACCTCTCCTCTCCGCTCCACACACACTCCTCTCCCAGCACACACACTCCTCTCCCAGCACACACACTCCTCTCCCAGTACACACACACACACACTTACTCCAAACGAACAACACGAAAATCACCTAATTATCAAGCTTTGATAATTTAAATCAGCTGTGTAGCGTTAGGGCAAAAAAAATAAATGTGCACTCCTTGGGGTCCCCAGGAGCGCGTTTGGGAAACGCTGGCCTATGGAAAGAGATGTGGTAAATAGACATGAGCCACACCTGATTTAAGAATGGAGGATCAAAACACATGACAGAAAAGTGTTGTTTTGTTTCGACGTGTTAAAGTGTGGCTCAGGTTCTGTAGCATTTCAAATCAGATGGTAATATGTGAACAAAGATAGAGAGTGTGCAGTTAGTGTGACATACAGAGGCATAACAATGTTTGTCAGTCAGACAGTGGTTATCTGATACCTGACGCAGATGTTCCGTGAATGCAACAAGACACACACACTGTTGTCAGTAAGGTGGGATAATTTGCAGCTGCAGCCCATCTGTTTCGAGCTGCAGTAGCTCATTTATTCCGTGCATAATTCATGATTTGTGGTCGTCCTATGCATTACACATTAATCTGGCATGGTATCTTTGCTGCAATCCATACTGGCCCCTCCGCCCACCTGCCTCCTCGCTCGTCGCACTGAATCTTAATAAATCCACCCGCTTTACCCACGTGACAGTTTCATATCGAGGACCAACCAATGCCAATTTTGTTGAGTTTTACCGTCTTTTAAAAAAGCTGTAAAAATAATGTGCYGTCCATCAATGCCCCGTCCTTACACAGTACACGTTTCTACTGCATTCCACAGTATGCTAACTGGGCATTGTGCCATAGCCCCTCATCTTCCTCGGTCTTCCTGCGCTGCATGGAAAGCTTAGGATCATCTCGGCTGTGAAAATTCACAGTACAAGCAGCATCCTCCCATTCTCCCAGCCTATGTGTGTGCATGTGTGTCTCTAGTCCGTGGTGTGTATGAGGTTCTCTTTCAACCATTTCCAGGGTAATTGGCAGAACAGCATACACACCAACATACTCTGCTAAAACTTCCCAGAATGAATGCACCTTTTCTTGAAATCCACAGAAAAGCAGGGGTAGAAACTAATCGCAGGACAATTTCAGAGTTGGCTACCCCTGCCTGCCATGCACAACGACAAGGAAAGACAAAAGCTTTTTTAAACAGGCATTTAAACGGCCGCCCTGAGAAGCAGGTGAGGATGAGCTGAGGCGATGGACAGACACACAGAGGGCCAATCTCAATAGTCTACAGTGGCTTCCTCTCCTTCCCTTCATCCATCTGCATTGATTGGAAAATACTTGCCAGGTGAAAACAATCCGTGTACGCTCATCTGGATGTCTCTCCCCTGTTCTTTCTGATCAGTGGAACTAAAGGAGAGGAGACGGGGATAGGAAGAGACTTATTTATACTACTGTGTGACTCAGGGATCATGGTGCCAGGCGTTGGCATGATAGGACGTGAAAGGATGCCCTGACGCCCCACGTGACACAGGCTGCGTTTAGACAGGCAAACCAATTGTGATAATTATTTTCTCACTAATTGGTCTTTTGACCAATTATATAGTACCAGTCAAAAGTTTGGACACACCTACTCATTCAAGTTTTTATTTTATTTTGACTATTTTCTACATTGTAGAATAACAGTGAAGACATCCCAATTATGAAATAAAACATGGAATCATGTACAAACCCCAAAAAGTGTAACAAAAATCTAAATATATTTTACATTTGAGATTCTTCAAAGTAGCCAGTCATTGCCTTGAAGACAGCGTTGCACGCTCTTGGCATTCTCTCAACCAGCTTCGTGAGGTAGTCACCTGGAATGCATTTCAATTAACAGGTATGCCTTAAAAGTTAATTTGTGGAATTTATTTCCTTCTTAATGCATTTGAGCCAATTAGTTGTGTTGTGACAAGGTAGGGTGGTATACAGAAGATAGCCCTATTTGGTATAAGTTACATACACTTAGGTTAGAGTCATTAAAACTCGTTTTTCAACCACTCCACAAATTTCTTGTTAACGAACTATAGTTTTGGCAAGTCGGTTATGACATTTACTTTGTGCATGACACAAGTAATCTTTCCAACAATTGTTTACAGAAAGATTATTTCACTTATAATTCACTGTATCACAATTCCAGTTGGTCAGAAGTTTACATACACTAAGTTGACTGTTCTTTTAAACAGCTTGGAAAATTCCAGAAAATGATGTCATGGCTTTAGAAGCTTCTGATAGGCTAATTGACATAATTTGAGTCAATTGGAGGTGTACCTGTGGATGTATTTCAAACTCAGTSCCTCTTTGTTTGACATCATGGGAAAATCAAAAGAAATCAGCCAAGACCTCAGAAAAACATTTGTAGACCTCCACAAGTCTGGTTCATCCTTGGGAGCAACTTCGAAACGCCTGAAGGTACCACATTCATCTGTACAAACAATAGTATGCAAGTATAAACACCATGGGACCACGCAGCCATCATACCACTCAGGAAGGAGATGTGTTCTGTCTSCTAGAGATGAATGTACTTTGGTGCGAAAAGTGCTAAATCAATTCTAGAACAACAGCAAAAGACTTTGTGAAGATTCTGGAGGAAACAGGTAAGAAGTATCTATATCCACAGTAAAACGAGTCCTATATCGACATAACCTGAAATGCCGCTCAGTAAGGAAGAAGCCACTGCTCCAAAACCGCCATAAAAAAGCCAGACTACGGTTTGCAACTGCACATGGGGACAAAGATCGTACTTTTTGGAAAATTTCCTCTGGTCTGATGAAACAAAAATAGAACTGTTTGGCTATAATGACCATCGTTATGTTTGGAGGAAAAAGGGGGTTGCTTGCAAGCAGAAGAACACCATCCCAACCGTGAAGCATGGGGGTGGCAGCATCATGTTGTGGAGGTGCTTTGCTGCAGGAGGGACTGGTGCACTTCACAAAATAGATGGCTTCATGAGGATGGAAAATTATGTGGATATATTGAAGCAACATCTCAAGACATTGGTCAGGAAGTTAAAGCTTGGTCACAAATGGGTCTTCCAAATGGACAATGACCCAAGCATACTTCCAAAGTTGTGGCAAAATGGCTTAAGGATGACAAGTCATGGTATTGGAGTGGCCATCACAAAGCCCTGACCTCAATCCTATAGAAAATTTGTAGGCAAGGAGGCCTACAAACCTGACTCAGTTACATTAGGAGAAATGGGCCAAAATTCACCCAACTTATTGTGGGAAGCTTGTGGAAGGATACCCGAAACGTTTGACCCAAGTTAAACAATTTAAAGGCAATGCTACCAAATACAAATTGAGTGTATGTAAACTTCTAACCCAGTGGGAATGYGATGAAAGAAATAAAAGCTGAAATAAACCATTCTCTCTACTATTATTCTGACTTTGATATTCTTAAAATAAAGTGGTGATCCGAACTGACCTAAGACAGGGAGTTTTTACTAGGATTACATGTCAAGAATTGTGATAAACTGAGTTTAAATGTATTTGGCTAAGGTGTTTGTAAACTTACGACTTCAACTGTATCTTCTTGCTCTTTTGCACCCCAGTATCTCTACTTGCACATCATCATTTGCACATCTATCACTCCAGTGTTAACGCTAAATTGTAATTTTTTACCTCTATGGCCTGTTTATTGCCTTACCTACCTAATCTTCTACATTTGCACACACTGTAAATAGATTTTTCTATTGTGTTATTGACTGTATGTTTGTTTAATGTGTAACTCTGTGTTGTAGTTTTTTCGCCCTGCTTTGCTTTATCTTGGCCAGGTCGCAGTTGTAAATGAGAACTTGTTCTCAACTGGCCTACCTAGTTAAATAAATCTGAAAAAATAAATAAAAATAAATAAATGAAACTGGCTCTCATGACGACTGCCACAGGAAAGGAAGACCCAGAGTTACCTCTGCTGCAGAGGATAAGTTCAGAAATTGCAGTCCAAATAAATGCTTCACAGAGTTCAAATATCAGACACATCTCAACATTAACTGTTCAGAGGAGACTGYGTGAATCAGGCCTTCATGGTCGAATTGCTGCAAAGAAACCACTACTAAAGGACACCAATAAGAAGAAGAGACTTGCTTGGACCAAGAAACACGAGCAATGGACATTAGACCGGTGGAAATCTGTCCTTTGGTCTGATGAGTYCAAATWTTAGATTTTTGGTTCYAACCGYCGTGTCTTTGTGAGACACAGAGTAGGTGAATGGATGATCTCACCATGTGTGGTTCCCACCGTGAAGCATGGAGGAGGAGGTGTGACCGTGTGGGGGTGCTTTGCTGGTGACACTCTCTGTGATTTATTTAGAATTTAAGGCACACTTAACCAGCATGGCTACCACAGCATTCTGCAACGATACGCCATCCCATCTGGTTTGTGCTTAGTGGGACTATCATTTGTTTTTCAGCAAGACAATGACCTTAAACACACCTCCAGGCTGTTTAAGGGCTATTTGACCAAGAAGGAGAGTGATAGAGTGCTGCATCTGATGACCTGGCCTCCACAATCACCCAACCTCAACCCAATTGAGATGGTTTGGGAAGAGTTGGACCCCAGAGTGAAGTAAAAGCAGCCAACAAGTGCTCAGAATATGTGGGAACTTCTCCAAAACCGTTGGAAAAGCATTCCTCATGAAGCTGGTTGAGAGAATGCCAAAAGTGTACAAAGCTGTCATCAAGGCAAAGGGTGGATACTTTGAATAATCTAAAATATATTTAGATTGTTTAACACTTTTTTTGGTTACTAAATCAAATAAAATAAAATCTTTTTTTTGTTGTTGTCACATGCACATGGTTAGCAGATGTTAATGCGAGTGTAGCGAAATGCTTGTGCTTCTAGTTCCGACAATGCAGTAATAACCAACGAGTAATTTAACCTAACAATTACACAACTACTACCTTATACACACAAGTGTAAAGGGATAAAGAATATGTACATAAAGATATATGAATGAGTAATGGTACAGAACGGCATAGGCAAGATGCAGTAGATGGTATCGAGTACAGTATATACATATGAGTATACTACATGATTCCATATGTGTTATTTCATAGTTTTGATGTCCTCACTATTATTCTACAATGTAGAAAAAAGTAAAATTAAAGAAAAACCCTGAAATGAGTAAGTGTGTCCAAACTTTTGACTGGTACTCTATATACAAACTATTCTCAGGTGTATTCCGTGAGTGGTGACATTACACTGTTGACACAGCTGTTACATTTCACACTTTTTCCACTCGCACTACCCCTCAACAACCGTTATCAGCATATGTTAAGGTGTGGGGGGACTAGACAGTAGTGACTAGAGTATAGCAATTAATTAAATAGAGTTATGTGTTTTCGTAGAAACGGCTTCTCCAGCTCTTCCCCAAAAGGCATCAAGACAACAGCTTGTGCCAGTTGTTGGATATGAAACAAAGTTTATAGTTTAATTAAAGCTAAAGTTTCTGTTTGCATTGGGCCTCTGGGTTGTTCCTTCACCGTAGCCGTCAGGGAGAAGAAGAGCCCGGTTGTAGCATCTCTGAGGCAGGCAGCAGTGGCACCAGAGACTTTTACAACTAAACCAAGATAGACCCCAGCCTGCTAAGCGAGGTGAAATATTTGTCTCATTGTTCTATCTGTGGTAGCGCCTTGTAGTCATCAGCATACACTTGTATGTTGCTTGATTTCCTGGTAGAATAAAATACGTTTTTAATGAGCTGGCAGGCCAGTTTGGGATGATAGTAGTAAAGTGTCTAGATAGATGCTGGCTGCTGACTAATGCATTTTGATATTTACCAGGGACATTTCATGCTATGTCTTCTGTTTTCATTTTCATCATTCAACAGTCTCTCTACCTACCAGGAAGTATATGAGTGGCTCTGACCTTGTATTTACATGATTGGTTTACTAATGCGGCGCCAAAATGCAGAGCCTTGCCCCTGTGTCCCCCCCCCATACATTTGACCCACGATTAGTTTTGTCCATCTCCTCTTCTTTTCCCTCCATCCTATCAAACACCACGCTATGCACTCCCCCTTTCATCCTCTCTCCCAACCATTCCTCCATCTCTCCATCCTATCCTCCAATCTATCAAAGACCAGGCTGAGAACGCCTCCTTTTCTCCTCTCATGCCCTCTCTATCCATCTCCTTCTCCTCCCTTCTATCCCTCCATCATTCTATTCAATATAGGCACTCCTTGTTCATCCTCTCTTCATCTCCCCCTCCTCTCTATCAGTCCACGTCATCCTCCTGTAGACTACAGGCGTGTAAATTGAGACTGCGTGACTATCTCCAACCTCAGCCTGGTAATTGAACCTACGCCTTATATCAGCCATTATGCCAATCACATTAGGCTGGTTCCACAGGGACCACAACCTTTAATCCCATCTGGGTTCACCCTGCGGGAAGAACGACAGTAGAGTCGTGACCGCCATTCACGCACGCACGCACGCATGCGCGCACACACACACACGCACACGCACACACACACACACACACGTGTGAGCAAGTAAGTGCGCACACACACACACACACATGTCCCCCCCCAAACACACACAGTGTGCATGTATCATCACACCATATACTTCCATATAGCTAGCTAAAGAGGATTAGCATATTTTGGGTTAGCCCGAGGCTAACTGTCATAATGATGAACAGGAAAATGGCCCACGGTTGGGGAGGGGGAGGCTAGCACGTTAGCAATGTTACATGAATGTCTGCACGAGTTTAGTGATGATACGATTACTGTGCTGGTTTTTGGAGCAGGTAAAATTGGCAGTGCCATGGGTTCACCGGGTGTACCTGGCTAGCGATGCCATGCGTCATGGTTCCCCAAGCCAATATTGAGAAGAAGCAGATGGTCTGCCAACATTCACTATCATCAGTCCAGATGTGGAGCTAATCGTCATGGCAAACATGGCATATGAGGCACCCTGCGCTGACAGATCTAGCATGGAAAAGGTGTCTGTGTGTGTGTGCGTCTGCAGAGGTTCCTGTGGCTCTCTGTGCTGAAAAATGCCCAGCCAACCCCGCATTCCTTCTCCCCTCTGCCACCTTGCCAGCTTTCATTGGCCATTAGTTAACTCTGGTGTGGGCTCTGAGTTTGTGTGTGTGCTCTGTGTGTTGTGTGTGTGTGAGTGTTGTATGTGTGTATGTGTGTATGTGTGTGTGTGTGAGTGTGAGTGTGTGTGTGTGCTCAGTTTGTTGTGTTGTGTGTATGTGTGTTCTGTGTATATCTATATTTTCAAGTCAAAGAGGAGTGACAAACTGCAGCATTCAATCCATCCCCTGTCTGGGACT
This sequence comes from Salvelinus sp. IW2-2015, assembly GCF_002910315.2. NCBI lineage: Eukaryota > Metazoa > Chordata > Actinopteri > Salmoniformes > Salmonidae > Salvelinus > Salvelinus sp. IW2-2015. Next base: position 32,564,996 of record NC_036840.1, read on the forward strand.
CAGTACAGTAGGAAGCCTCAAACACAGCTGTAGGCTTGGCAGGGGGGAACCAGACCTCCAGAGCTACAGGGAGGGCCTGTCATGCCAAATAGTGTCTCCCTGCCAAATAGTGTCCCACCCTGCGGCCCTACGATCAGGGGCTTGTTAGGACCGCAGGAGAGGAGCTGTGGGTGTCYTGTGTGCTGCCTGCACAGAGATTATCTCTCCCAGGTTGAGTTAGCGGAATGATCTAAAATGACACCCTATTCCCTATATAGTGCACTCCTTTTGACCAGGGCCTATAGGGTAGTGTACTATGTAGGGAGCCTACTTGCTGTTCAGTCATCTCCTTTCCTATCTGTGACAATAATGATGATGACACACTACATTGCCAAAAGTATCATGCGCATTAATATGGAGTTTGTCCCCCTTTGCTGCTATAACAGCCTCCACTCTTTTGGGAAGGCTTTCCACTTGATGTTGAAACATTGTTGCAGGGACTTGCTTCCATTCAGCAACAAGAGCATTAGTGAGGTCTGGCACTGATGTTGGGGAATTAGGCCTGGCTCGCAGTCGGCGATCCAATTCATCCCAATGGTGTTCGATGGGGTTGAGGTCAGGGCTCTGTGCAGGTCAGTCAAGTTCTTCTACACCGATCTTGACAAAGCATTTCTGTATGGAGCTTGCTTTGTGCACAGGGGCATTGTCATGCTGAAACAGGAAAGGGCCTTCCCCAAACTGTTGCCACAAAGTTGGAAGCACAGAATKGTCTAGAATGTCATTGTATACTGTAGCATTAAGATTTCCCTTCACTGGAACTAAGGGGCCTAGCCTGACCCATTCCAACTCCAAACTTTACAGTTGGCACTATTAATTGGGACAGGTAGTGTTCTCCTGGCATCCACCAAACCCAGATTTGTCCATCGGACTGCCAGATGGTGAAGCGTGATTCATCACTCCAGAGAACGCGTTTACACTGCTCCAGAGTCCAATGAYGGGGAGCTTTACACCACTCCAGCTGATGCTTGGTATTGCGCATAGTGATTTTAGGCTTGTGTGGAATCCCATTTCATGAAGCTCCCGAAAAAACAGTTCATGTGCTTCCAGAGGCAGTTTGGAACTCAGCAGTGAGTGTTGCAACCGAGGACAGACGATATTTACACGCTACGCGCTAGTGTGGCCTACCACTTCGTGACTGAGCAGTTGTTGTTCATAGATGTTTCCACTTCACAATAACAGCGCTTACAGTTGCCCGGGGAAGCTCTTGATGACTGACTTGTTGGAAAGGTGGCATCCTATGACGGTGCCACGTTGAAAGTCACTGAGCTCTTCAGTAAGGCCATTCTACTGCCAATGTTTGTCTACGGAGATTGCATGGCTGTGTGCTCGATTTTATACACCTGTCAGCAACGGGTGTGGTTGAAATAGACAAATCGACAAATTTGAAGGGGTGTCCACTTACTTTTGTATATACACAGTGCATTCGGGAAGAATTTAGTTTTTCCACATTTTGTTATATTACAGCCTTACTCTTAAATTGATTTAATAGGTTTTTTTCTCCCCTTATAAATCTACACACAACATCCCATAATGACATAGTAAAAACAGGTTTTCAGACAATTGTTAAGCAAAATAAAAACTATAAATATCACAAATATCACAATATCACAAATATCACATAAGTATTCAGACCCTTTACYGATTACTTTGTTGAAACACATTTGGCATCGATTACAGCCTCGAGYCTTCTTGGGTATGACGCTACAAGCTTGCTTCTCACATTCTTCTCTGCAGATCCTCTCAAGGTATGTCAGGCTGTGCAGCTATTTTCAGGTCTCTCCAGAGATGTTCGATCAGGTTCAAGTCTCTGGCTCTGGCTGGGCCACTCAAACACATTCAGACACAGCACTTGTCCTGAAACCACTCTTGCTTTCTCTTGGCTGTGTGCTTAGGGTTGTTGTCCTGTTGGAGGGTGAACCTTCGCCCCAGTCTGAGGTCCTGGGTGCTCTGGAGCAGGTTTTCATCAACAATCTCTCTGTACTTTGCTCTGTTCATCTTTCCCTCGATCCTGACTACTCTTCCAGTCTCTGTCGCTGAAAAACCACCCCACAGCATGATGCTGCCACCACCATGCTTCACCGTAAGGATGGTGCCAGGTTTCCTCCAGATGTGACGCTTGGCATTCAGGCCAAAAAGTTCAATCTTAGTTTCATCAGACCAGAGAATCTTGTTTCTCATGGTCTGAGAGTCCTTTAGGTGCCATTTGGTAAACTCCAGTCTGGCTGTCATGCGCCTTTTACTGAGGAGTGGCTTCCGTCTGGCCACTCTAGCATAAAGGCCTTATTGGTGGAGTGCTGCAGAGATGGTTGTCCTTCTGGAAGGTTCTCCCATTTCCACAGAGGTACTATGTAGCTCTGTCAGAGTGACCATTGTTTTCTTGATCCCTGACCAAGGTCGTTCTCCCACGATTGCTCAGTTTGCCTGGGTGGCCAGCTCTAGGAAGAGAATTGGTGGTTCCAAACYTCTTCCATTTAAGAATGATGGAGGTCTTCGTGTTCTTGGGGACATGCAATGCTGCAGAAATGTTTTGGTACCCTTTCCCAGATCTGTGCTTCGACACGATCCTGTCTCTGAGCTCTACGGACAATACCTTTGACCTCATGGCTTGGTTTTTGCTCTGACATGCACTGTCAACTATGGGACCTTATATAGACAGGTGTGTGCCTTTCCAAATCGTGTCCAATCAATTGAATTTACCACAGGTGGACTCCAAGTTGTAGAAAGATCTCAATGAGGATCACTGGGAACAGGATGCACCTAAGCTCAGTTTCGAGTCTCATAGCAAAGGGTATGGATACTTATTTAAATACGGTATTTAATTTTAACATTTTTAATTAAACCATTTTATTTCATTATAGGGTATTGTGTGTAGATTGATGAGGAAAGAAATATTTTAATCCATTTCAGAGTAACTGTAACATAAACAAAATGTGGAAAAAGTAATGGGTTCTGCGAATGCACTGAAATGTATGTCTGCAGCTGTTCGTTGGGCATCACTGTATACAATTACAGGATGCTGATTAGTTAGTCGATTGGTTTTGATTGAGTGTGAATCTAGAGAAATGTATTATGGGTGCTCAATAAGTCGAGCTGTTGAGGGTAAACAGATATTGCACTCTGGGTAGAAGCGATCAGCGTTCATCCATCAGAAACACGGCGACACGGTCGATTATTGCAGTTTTGTAATTATTGGGACTGCCGGGGGGGGGGGGGGGGATAGCATGGCCAATGTAAATGGCCAACGAGGGGATTGGATCACTTTCATCCGTCAAGCAAAATGGTGGAAAATGGTTCTGCCCACTCTCATTTTTCAACCTAATAGCACGAATCGTGGACATTAACGCTACAGCACGCAAACCTATTCACAGTTTCCTCCACATCCAGAATCTTTACATAACATACGCAGTATATTGCCTCTAGTGCCAGAAGAGAATAGTAAATTGGGAGAGTTAAACCTAAGTTTCCCTGCACATACAAAAACCTAAACCTACATGTTACATATTCACTGACTCTACAGTAAGAGAAGAAAGTAGATTGAGGGAAGCTTTGCAAACTAAACTACTTCAGTGTTGTCACGTTGGAGCAAGGTTAGAGTAGTGCGGTCCGGCTGGGGAGAGCTAATTTCATCGGTGTAATCAAACAGGCATGTGGGCTCAGCTAATTGCTCCGGGAAGTGATCGAGCTCTGAGTTGAGCAAACAAACCCTCAGATAGTTAAAGAATGCTGCAGTCAAGTCCTTTTCCGACTTGTTACGATGCAAGTGACTGCCTGCACCGCTGTCCCCTGCCGTTCTTCTCCATTAGTTTGTTCCTCAAAACTTTTTCTCTAAGATACCGTAGTAGACGATGCCATGCTCCATCTCCACAGTGAGTGTACAACTTTCTCTCCTCCGTCCCCTCTCGGAAATTGTGACTTTAGGCTTCCTGCTATCCCCTCCTTTCAGCCCATTGGCGTCATTCTTTGTCCAAATCCTTGTTCGTATTTATTTGTTGCTACCACAATTTCTCTCAAATAAAGTTTCCAGCCATTGTGACTTTACTCCATTTTCCCCAGTCTGACTCATACTTTGGATATTATTTTACCTGACTTCCTTCCATACTAACAGGCTCTACCTACCCCTAAACTTGTCAGCCTGCCTGGACCATGGTGTTAAAAGACGTGTAGGTACATGTGACTCAGCAGAGAGAGCGAGRGCGTGCAAGAGAGAGCATGGAAGAGAGAATGAGCGAGACAAAGAATGATATAACGAGAGAGAGGGGGAGAGAGAGTCCTGTCTGTTTGCTGACGTAACGTTTTAAGAAGCTGCAGTATTCTTGATTTAATGAGGACACCATTTGGACGCTGCAGGTTGCTTGATGAGGTGGGCTCACTAACTGGAAATTGGATTTGCAGAGGAGACGATTACCTTTCATTTACTCCCTTCATCCCTCTCTCCATCCCCTCACATACTGCGTCTGACAGACTTCATGTTTTCCACAAAGTATATTTTAACCGTTGGCTCACTCTTCTAACTCGTTGCTCATACATACACTTTCAAGCTTGTACGCTAACAATTCCAGAGTTTAAAAATAAATAAGTTGAAGTACAGAACGTCTTTTTAAAACACGGGTTGCCAATGGAATGGAATGAATCATTCAAAGTTGTTGTTCAGACTGGGAAAGAGAGGGAGAGAGAGAAACAGGATGGGAGATAGATAGTACGACTGGTTTCTCTTCCTTCCTCAGGCGATGTTCAATGAATGATGAACCCGAAGCTCTCTGCTTCCCAACTTCTCCCTGCACATGTAGCCATGATGGGGGGAGTCACATGTAGCCATGATGGGGAGAGTCACATGTAGCCATGATGGGGAGAGTCACATGTTACAGCATGATGGGGGAGTCACATGTGCCATGATGGGGCAAGAGCCATTGTTTAAGGCCCATTTGGAAAAATGGGGGGGATTCACATGTAGCCATGATGGGGGCACTGGGGGGGAGTCACATGTAGCCATGATGGGGAGAGTCACACATGTAGCATGATGGGGAGAGTCACATGTAGCCATGATGGGGAGTCACATGTAGCTCATGATAGGGGGAGAGTCACCATGTAGCCATGATGGGGGGAGTCACATGTCCATGATGGGGAGAGTCCACATGTAGCCATGATGGGGAGAGTCCATGTAGCCATGATGGGGGAGTCACATGTAGCCATGATGGGGAGAGTCACATGTAGCCATGATGGGAGAGTCCACATGTGCCATGATGGGGGGAGTCACATGTAGCCATGATGGGGAGAGTCCATCAATGTAGCCATGATGGGGAGAGTCACATGTAGCCATGATGGGAGAGTCACATGTAGCCATGATGGGGAGAGTCACATGTAGCCATGATGGGGGAGTCACATGTAGCCATGATGGGGAGAGTCCCATGTAGCCATGATGGGGGAGAGTCACATGTAGCCATGATGGGGGGAGTCACATGTAGCCATGATGGGGGGAGTCACATGTAGCCTGATGGGGGGAGTCACATGTAGCATGATGGGGGAGTCACATGTAGCCATGATGGGAGAGTCACATGTAGCCTGATGGGGAGAGTCACATGTAGCCATGATGGGGAGAGTCCATGTAGCCATGATGGGGGGAGTCACATGTAGCCATGATGGGGGAGTCACCATGTAGCCATGATGGGGAGAGTCACATGTAGCCATGATGGGGAGAGTCACATGTAGCCATGTGGGGAGAGTCACATGTAGCCATGATGGGGAGAGCACATGTCGCCATGATGGGGAGAGTCACATGTAGCCATGATGGGGAGAGTCACATGTGCCATGATGGAGAGAGTCATATGTAGCCATGATGGGGGGAGTCACATGTAGCCATGATGGGGAGAGTCACATGTAGCCATGATGGGGAGAGTCACATGTAGCCATGATGGGGAGAGTCAATGTAGCCATGATGGGGAGTCACATGTAGCCATGAATGGGGGGAGTCACATGTAGCCATGATGGGGAGAGTCCAATGTAGCCATGATGGGAGAGTCACATGTAGCCATGATGGGAGAGTCACATGTAGCCATGATGGGGAGAGTCACATGTAGCCATGATGGGGGAGAGTCACATGTAGCCATGATGGGGAGAGTCCCATGTAGCCATGATGGGGGGAGTCACATGTAGCCATGATGGGGAGAGTCACATGTAGCCATGATGGGGAGAGTCACATGTAGCCATGATGGGGGGAGTCACATGTAGCCATGATGGGGAGAGTCACATGTAGCCATGATGGGGAGAGTCACATGTAAGCCATGAGGGGGAGATCACATGTAGCCATGATGGGGGAGTCACATTTAGCCATGATGGGGGGATTCACATGTAGCCATGATGGGGAGAGTCACATGTAGCCATGATGGGGAGAGTCACATGTAGCCATGATGGGGAGAGTCACATGTAGCCATGATGGGGGGAGTCACATGTAGCCATGAATGGGGGGAGTCACATGTAGCCATGATGGGGAGAGTCACATGTAGCCATGATGGGGGAGTCACATTGTAGCCATGATGGGAGAGTCACATGAATGCTAATTACGTAGAACTTTTGAATAGATCGTCTTGATGGAAAGCACTCTACCGCCTCCAGAACAGTATGTATTGTATGTGTGTGTGTGTGTGCTTTCCCATTCAGGGTAAGTACATACTCACAACATAATTCCCTGATGCAAATCAAAGCGACAGTGAATTCTTGCTGAGCCTCTTCTTGACTCAGTGTCTCTGTAAATTCCCACCACGGAGACCAACCAGGATCTTAACATTGGAGCTTTTTTAGTTCTTCAGCATTCACACAATTACCTCATGCATTGAAAAATAAGTGCCAAGAAAATAAACTTTTCTGCTTCCAATTTCTAGTAAAAGCTGACGGGAGAAAGTTCTACCATTTGAGTGGGAAAACAAGAGCTTTGGTTTTCAGCTGGAGTCATTTCAAATCAAATGAAAATGCAGAGAGAACACATGTAGTTACTGAGAGATAACACGAGACCTCTCTGAAATACAAATGGATGGCCCTCCCATCAGTAAAATGTAGTTGTTGCAAAAAAGGGTCAATGCAGATTTTTTTATTTTTTTTTATTTCACCTTTATTTAACCAGGTAGGCTAGTTGAGAACAAGTTCTCATTTGCAACTGCGACCTGGCCAAGATAAAGCAAGCAGTGTGAACAGACAACAACACAGAGTTACACATGGAGTAAACAATAAACAAGTCAATAACATGGTAGAAAAAAAGAAAAAAAGAGAATCTATACAATGTGTGCAAAAGGCATGAGGAGGTAGGCAATAAATCAGATAATTACAATTTAGCAGATTAACACTGGAGTGGTAAATCATCAGATAATCATGTGCAAGTAGAGATACTGGTGTGGCAAAAAAAGCAGAAAAGGAAATAAAAGCAGTATGGGGAGGGTGAGGTAGGTAAATTGGGTGGGCTATATACCGATGGACTATGTACAGCTGCAGCGATCGGTTAGCTGCTCGGATAGCAGATGTTTAAAGTTGTTGAGGGAGATAAAAGTCTCCAACTTCAGAGATTTTTTGCAATTCGTTCCAGTCGCAGGCAGCAGAGAACTGGAAGGAAAGGCGTCCAAATGAGGTTTTGGCTTTAGGGATGATCAGTGAGATACACCTGCTAGAGCGCGTGCTACGGGTGGGTGTAGCCATCGTGACCAGTGAACTGAGATAAGGCGGCACTTTACCTAGCATAGCCTTGTAGATGACCTGGAGCCAGTGGGTCTGACGGCGAACATGTAGCGAGGGCCAGCCGACTAGGGCATACAGGTCGCAGTGGTGGGTCGAATAAGGTGCTTTAGTAACAAAACGGATGGCACTGTGATAAACTGCATCCAGTTTGCTGAGTAGAGTATTGGAAGCCATTTGTAGATGACATCGTCGGAAGTCGAGGATCGGTAGGATAGTCAGTTTCCACTAGGGTGAGTTTTGGCGGCGTGAGTGAAGGAGGCTCTGTTGCGAAATAGAAAGCCGACTCTAGATCTGATTTTGGATTGGAGTGTGTGATATGAGTCTGGAAGGGAGTTTGCAGTCTAGCCAGACACCTAGGTACTTATAGATGTCCACATATTCTAGGTCAGACCGTCCAGGTGGTGATGCTAGTCGGGGCGTGGGGTGCAGGCAGCGAACGGTTGAAGAGCATGCATTTGGTTTACTAGCGTTTAAGAGCAGTTGGAGGCCACGGAAGGAGTGTTGAATGGCATTGAAGCTCGTTTGGAGGTTGGTTATCACAGTGTCCAAAGAAGGGCCAGAAGTAATCAGATGGTGTCGTCTGCGTAGAGGTGGATCAGGGAATCGCCCGCAGCAAGAGCAACATCATTGATATATACAGAGAAAAGAGTCGGCCGAGAATTGAACCCTGTGGTACCCCCATAGAGACTGCCAGAGGACCGGACAGCATGCCTTCCGATGTTGACGCACTGAACTCTGTCTGCAAAGTAGTTGGTGACCAGGCAAGGCAGTCATTAGAAAACCGAGGCTACTGAGTCTGCCATAAGAATATGGTGATTGACAGAGTCGAAGCCTTTGCCAGGTCGATGAAAGGACGAGCACAGTACTGTCTTTTATCGATGCCGGTTATGATATCATTTAGTACCTTGAGCGTGGCTGAAGTGCACCCGTGACCGGCTCGGAAACCGGATTGCACAGCGGAGAAGGTACGGTGGGATTCGAATGGTCAGTGATCTGTTTGTTGACTTGGCTTTCGAAGACCTTAGATAGGCAGGGCAGGATGGATATAGGTCTGTAACAGTTTGGGTCCAGGGTGTCTCCCCTTTGAAGAGGGGGATGACCGCGGCAGCTTTCCAATCTTGGGGATCTCAGATGATACGAAGGAGAGGTTGAACAGGCTGGTAATAGGGGGTGCGACAATGGCGGCGGACAGTTTCAAAATAGGGGGTCAGATTGTCAAGCCCAGCTGATTTGTATGGGTCCAGGTTTTCCAGCTCTTTCAGAACATCTGCTATCTGGATTTGGGTAAAGCAGAAGCTGGGGAGGCTTGGGCGAGTAGCAGCGGGGGGGGGGGGCGGGGGCTGTTGGCCAAGGTTGGAGTCGCCAGGAGGAAGGCATGGCCAGCCATGAGAAATGCTTGTTGAAGTCTTCGATCATCACGGATTTATCGGTGGTGACCGTGTACCTAGCCTCAGTGCAGTGGGCAGCTGGGAGGAGGTGCTCTTGTTCTCCATGGACTTTACAGTATCCCAGAACTTTTTGGAGTTAGAGCTACAGGATGCAAATTTCTGCTTGAAAAAGCTGGCCTTTGCTTTCCTGACTGACTGCGTGTATTGGTTCCTGACTTCCCTGAACAGTTGCATATCGCGTGGGCTCTTCGATGCTATTGCAGTTCGCCACAGGATAGCCCAGGTAGCTATTTGGTTAACTATTTAACTAACTATTTAGCAGTCTTATGGCTTGGGGGTAGAACCTCTGTTGGTTCCAGTCTTGGTGCATCGGTACTGCTTGCCATGCGGTAGCAGAGAGAACAGTCTACGACTTGGGTGGCTCGAGTCTTGGACAATTTTTAGGGCCTTCCTCTGACACCGCCTGGTATAGAAGTCATGGATGGCAAGGAGCTCGACCCTGTGATGTTCTGGGCCGTCTGCACTACCCTCTGTAGCGCCTTGCGGTCGGATGGCAAGCAGTTGCCATACCAAGCGGTGATGCAGCCAGTCAATAAGCCCTCAATGGTGCACCTGTAGAACATTTTGAGGATCTGAGGGCTCATGCCAAATCTTTTCAGCCTGCTGAGGGGGAAGTAATTTGTGTGCTGGTGATGGTGCGTGGCCAGCTGAGCCTTCAAATCCAATCTAAAGTGGTCTTTACAGCGGATTTGGCATAGCAATAACCGCTTTTACAGAATAATATTCACTCCTTATCGGAGGGGCCGGTTACTCCAGTGGCTGATCCACATGCACACACACAGGGCCAATCTGACGGGCCTGAGCTTCGTGCCTCAGGTATCGCCGTCAAAGGAGTTCCATGGCGGATGGAAAGTGGAAGGAACTGTAAAAAAATTCTCTGTTCACTGAGCTATAACCTCAATCCATCATATCAGTGAACCGTCCAGGATTAGGGTGAAAGAAGGAAGGAGCGAGGGAGAGGGAGGGAGAGAGAAAAAGAGAGAGCGAGAGAGAAGACAGGGATCTTTTCAGAAACTCATCTCTGATATCACATGCAAAGGCAGATAACCTATCAAACTCATCTTTCTTCTACTTCTCCTCTTTACTACACCTCTTCCTCCCCCTTCTTTTCTAAACAACACAAATTAATTGCCCGTTAGAGAAGGGGGGATTGATTTAACACACTAACAGACCCGGGGGGGGGGAAAGCTGCATGAGTTCTGGGCATGCCGAGTACAACGGTCTCTCTCTCACACACAAACAAACACACACCAGACGTATAGATTCACTAAAGATGCCGCAGTGAGATCTAAATAATACACACATCAATACACAGGTACACACACACACCTCTCTGGAACGAATCGTCTCGCAACACCCTGACCAACCCACTCCGACCAGGGTCGGTCTCAAGCTCAACCTCACTGGGAGAGGAACCGGCCAATGGAAAGGCTCCGGTTCTCTTCTCCTGCTGAGTAGTGAATTGGCAGATGGAGTGGCAGTTGGCTGTCTAGTTATCTAAATAGACAACATGACATCCATGAACATTCTGCTCAAGCAAGCTTATGCCTCATGAGGAATTTGAATGAARCAACACACATTCTCCCTTTATCTTCACAATTCACTTTCAACAGTCCAGTTTGCTATTCAGCAAACATTTTAATTGACAGCGCCTCAACTATTCTTAACAGTGTGCATTTTGAAAAACAGTACAATGCCACACTGGTGTTAAACTATGTAGGGCTTCGCGAGGAGCGTGGCAGTGAGGGCGGCTGTGGTTTTAATCGAGGGTGCTCTCGGCACACGGGCTTTGAGTGCATTGAGTGGTTGGACCACACATCCGTATGTGAACTCTGCATGGCTGAACAGAGCTAAACATCTCTCTCCGTTTTCCCTCTTTCCTCTCCCTCTCTCTCTTCCTCCATCTCTCGCTTCATTGCATCCTCTCCATCTTGGCCCTAAAGTCCCCCATCTCTCTATCCTACAGCTCTCGCCATATTTCTTTCTCTCTTCTGCCCCCCCCCCCTCCCTCTCTCTCAGTCTCCGTCTTTCTCCCTCTCTTTCTGTTTGTCAGATATACACTCTGTGTGGTTGACTGGCTCCAGAGATAGAAAACAGACCCACTGCTGCCCGTACAGAGGGCACAACCTCAGTCAGATAACAGAAACTCACTGAGGGAGACTCATCCGTGAGAGGATGTTTAGGGGAGAGCTGAGGAATACAGTTTGGTTACAAGTCAATACACATACAGTTGAGTTGTGTTTTAGTCTTTTAAAGTACACTGCATGGCATAGTGGAGAAGCAGACAGGGACAGAGAGGAACACATAAGCCTATACTGCTAGAGGAGATTACAAAACTGGAGCTGCAGAGCTGATATATGACGAGCGATGCAGAGTGGAAATCTACAGCACCTCAGGACAAGACAGAACAGGTTAGTATAGGACAAGACAGGACAAGACAGGGCAAGTTAAGACAGGATAAGACAGGACAAGATAAGAAAGGACAAGACAAGACAGGACAAGTCAGGACAAGACAGGACAGGACAAGCGAGGACAGGAGAGGACAGGACAGGAGAGGCTGGTAACTCAATCTACCCATTCTCTCGCCCTCTTTCTGTCTCTCCCTTTTGATCACTTTTACTTCCTCTCTCCATTTTATCTCTCTCTTCCCCCTCTCTCCCTCCATCAATTTATCTGATTTTCTGGCAATACTATTGGATTAACTCAATGCTATTGGATTAACTCAATACTATTGTATTAACTCAATGCTATTGGATTAACTCAATACTATTGTATCAATGCTATGGATAACTCAGTGATATTGGATTGACGCAATACTATTGGATTGACTCAATACTATTGGATTAACTCAATATTATTGGATTAACTCAATGCTATTGGATTAACTCAATACTATTGGATTAACTCAATGCTATTGGATAAACTCAATGCTATTGGATTAACTCAATACTATTGGATTAACTCAGTGCTATTGGATTGACTCAATACTATTGGATTAACTCAATACTATTGGATAAACTCAGTGCTATTGGATTAACTCAATACTATTGGATTAACTCAGTGCTATTGGATTAACTCAGTGCTATTGGATTAACTCAGTGCTATTGGATTAACTAAATACTATTGGATTAACTCAGTGCTGTTGGATTAACTCAGTTGACAGAATCAATAGAAAGAATAAATTATTTGAATGAAAACAAACACTATTTGAACCAATGCGTGTGGTGGATATAGCTTATGCACTCTTTAGCCGTAGTGAGTGAATGGGTGCTGTGGTGTACCCTCTATCCCCTCTTCCCCAGGGAATTAGATCAACCAGGATACAGCAGGTCAGTCCTGCCTCCCTGCTCCTCCCTTCTCCCCTAACAGCGTATTGATCCTAGGGAGGCAATCTATTTACTAACTGAGCATTCACACCCAGAACTCACTGGGCATTCACAGCCTCATCGCCACCGCAACTACAAACACAGCAAGGGACCTGTTCTGTGCTAATACCTATCCACCTAGTTAGCTACCTTTCTACCTAGGTTCCTAGCCTACCTGGGTGGTTGCCTGTATTTCTCAGAATATAATCAACCACAATGGTTAAAAGGTCTAACTATCCATTCATTGCTTAGACTTCATCTGGTCATTTTGGTTCAATCTCCATACCGAGACAGTTTCCTGCAGCTGTGGAGCGTGAAACTAATCGGTGCTAATTCCCCAAAGCATCCCAGACACTCGCCTCTGAGCAGCCCCCCCCCCCCCCCTGAGGGAGGAGACAGGAAAACCACGGAAAGCAGGAAGAGCACAGAGAGCCAGGTGGAGGCCTTCAGGCGAGGCTGTCAGCACTCCACCCATGTGGAGGTTATTCATTAGTGGGCCGCAGAGGCAGGATTAATCGATAGCCGCCCGGCCCCACGCATGCTGAGGAGAGGCTCCTCCCAAACCCACCAGGGCCCCATCTCGTTAATGCCAACGACCGCTGGCCCCCCTGCGCCAACATATCATTCATCAAACATTCCTTCACGAGCACACACGGACGCACACACACACGCGCACACACACACACAACCCTATGTTTGGCTTGTGTCTTTTCTCCCCCGTCGGCAAGATGAAGGGGACTCAATTTTTTAAAGTGACATTCGTTTAAGAGGAAAAGGAAGAAGGGGAGGGGAGAGATGAGATTATGAGTGTGTCTGTTCCTTAGCAGTGGTATTCAACTCTGGGGGGAACTGCTGTGGGGCCTCAACATTTAGAGTACAGATTATTGCATGGGACAATATTCAAATGCTTTTGAGAAAGATCATTTTGAGAATAGTTTTTTTTTATTGGGTAAATGCATTTACTGGTGAATTTTTTGTGAAGAGATGAAAATGTAATGAATTTAAGGTTATTTGTTGGTGTAAAAATGTTAATGTAGCAAAAATGTGGTCCTCAGAAATTCTGGTGGAAAACTTGTAAGAGCCATACTTCACAGTGACCCTGAAATACACTTCTCCATCGTTTACGGAGAACCTGGCACCGTCACACTAGTCATCAGATACTATGGGTCTTCTGAGGAATGGGGCCCCTAACAAGTAATCAGCGCTTGGCTTATTTAATGTGATGACCCAGGACAGCTCATTGACAAACAGACTGGCGGGGCCCAGACTCCTGGTCGCCTCTGCAATATAACTGCAGATGAGGTCAGGTCCGATAAAGCTGTTACCGTGACAACTCACACATTGTAAACATAACGACTGTCATTTGTTAGGACCACAGATATACACTGACTGTCTCTCCCTCGCTTTCTCCTCTAGAAGTTTGGTCCCGCTTGTCAGCTAACTTTAGAACTGTGGTGAATGATCTATAAATCACCTACAATTCAGATAAATGGGCAACTCACCGTGATGATCCTGTAACTTAACAAGGAAGTGGCTTCTCAGAGATGACTGATAAGGGAACTATCTTCAGCATCGGTGACCCATCACTCCAAAATGGAGGCCGTTGAGTTGATGAATAACAAGCTCACTTTGTTGGCCATATAAAAGCACACAGTGGTCCGTCCCAAATGGAACCCTATGTTCTATATAGTGCACTAACTTGGACCAGAGCCCCTTTGGACCCTTTGTGTGTGTGTGTGTGTGTGTGTGTGTGTGTGTGTGTGTGTGTGTGGTGTGTGTGTGTGTCTCGGTGTTGTGTGTGTGTGTGTGTGTGTGTGTGTGTGTGTGTGTGTGGTGTAACTTGTGTGTCTGTGTGCTCGTGTTGTGGGTGTGTGTGTGTGTGGTGTGTAGTGCTGCTACTCTCTTGGTGTTGTTGTGTGTGTGTGTGTGTGTGTGTGTGTGTGTGTGTGTGTGTGTGTGTGTGTGTGTGTGGTGTGTGTGTGTGTGTGTGTGTGTGTGTGTGTGTGTGATGTGGTGTGTTGTAACCTGTGTGTGTGTGTGTAACTGTGTCTGTGTCTCCCTCTCTTGGTGTGTGTGTGAAGGGCGGGGTGCTGTGAGCCAGACATAGGGCCAATGCATATCATTACTCAGACCAACCCCAGATGCAGCCCGGAGAGCCAGGCTTTGTGGTGTCACAGAGGGCTCCAATGGGCATCCGTCAACCCCGTGTTACTTCCTGTAATGAGAGGCTGCTGTGTTTGTATGTTGTGTCTGTCCTCACTTGTGGAGGCTACATGGAGACGGCTGGGTCGGGTAGGGAAGGAGATCCTGTGTACACACAAATATATATATATATATATCAGTGGAGGCTGCTGAGGGGAGTACGGCTCGAAGCAAATGGAATGGAATCACCCACATGGAAACCATGTGTTTGGTGTATTTGATACCATTCCACCTGTTTTGCTCCAGCCATTACCACGAGGCCATCCTCCCCAATTAAGGTGCCACCAGCCTCCTGTGATAAATACATATATATATACATACATACATACATACATACATACATACATACATACATACATACATACATACATATATATATATATATATATATACTGTTGTGTTGTGACAAGGTAGGGGTGGTATACCAAGTCTATGTTATGGTAAGAACATATCAAATAAGCAAAGAGAACCGACAGTCCATCATTACCTTAAGACATGGAGGTCAGTCAATCAAGTGCAGTCGCAAAAACAGTCAAGTGCTGTGATGAAACTGGCTCTCATGAGGAATGCGACAGGAAAGGCAGACCCAGAGTTACCTCTGCTGCAGAGGAYAAGTKCATTAGAGTTACCAGCCTCAGAAATTGCAGTCCAAATAAATGCTTCACAGAGTTCAAGTAACAGATACATCTCAACATCAACTGTTCAGAGGAGACTGTGTGAATCCGGCCTTCATGGTCGAATTGCTGCAAAGAAACCACTACTAAAGGACACCAATAAGAAGAAGAGACTTTCTTGGGGCAAGAAACATGAGCAGTAGACATTAGACCGGTGGAAATCTGTCCTTTGGTCTGATGAGTCCAAATTTGAGATTTTGGGTTCCAACTGTTGTGTCTTTGTGAGATGCAGAGTAGGTGAATGGATGATCTCGGCATATGTAGTTCCCACCATAAAGCACGGAGGAGGAGGTGTGATGGTGTGGGGTGCTTTGCTGGTGACACTGTCAGTGATTTATTTAGAATTCAAGGCACACACTTAACCAGCATGACTACCACAGCATTCTGCAGCGATACGCCATCCCATCTGGTTTGCGCTTAGTGGGACTATAATTTGTTCCTCAACAGGACAATGACCCAACACACCTCCAGGCTGTGTAAGGGCTATTTGACCAAGAAGGAGAGTGATGGAGTGCTGCATCAGATGACCTGGCCTCCACAATCACCCAACCTCAACCCAATTGAGATGGTTTGAGATGAGTTGGACCGCAAAAGTGAAGGAAATGCAGCTCAGTACTCAGAATATGTGGGAAGTCCTTCAAGACTGTTAGAAAAGCATTCCAGGTGAAGTTGGTTGAGAGAATGCCAAGAGTGTGCAAAGCTGTCATCAAGGGTAGCAACTTTGAAGAATATCAAATATAAAATATATTCTACATTGTAGTAAATAGTAAAAATAAAAATAAAAACTTAAATGAGTAGGTGTGTCCAAACTTTCGACTGGTACTGTTAATATTATTGTATTATTTTATATTGATATTAATAGACATATTTCTCTCCTAGTCATGGAGAAACAATCAGTCACCTACTAGTGTGTTACAATGTAATTACATGGGTAAATCCATTGCGCTGGAATAAGGCCTGTGTAATGTAAAGTGAAAAGTGTCCCCACAGAACTTTCTGTATCTCTTTGAGCTCCGAGATGTAAGAGAGCTTTAGTGATACGGCAATCGATATCCACAATCAAAATTGATTACCCCACAGACTATACCCACGTCAGACGTACTAGACACACGTCAGACTGAATTTACACTTGCCCATGAGACCCTTATAAAGCATCATGTTAAATGAAGGTACAGCCCCCAGTCCTGGTCCTACAGAAACTTGCCTCTGTCCTCTACCATGGAGCTGAAAGTAATTAAAGAATCAAAAGTAATTCCAGTTGGGGGGGGATAAAAAGAGCTGGGAGAGAGGCTGATGGCCTGAAGTGATGGGGGGAGGAGCGGGAGGACAACAGAGAATAAGGACAACAGAGAGAGAGAGAGAGAGAGAGAGAGAGAGAGAGAGAGAGAGAGAAAATCAACAATGAGAGAGAATGAAGGAGCTGCTCAGACGTACAGACAGTCGGCAGGGTCAACCCAAGGTCAACCCAGCGCTCATCAGCCCTATAATGAAACCTACAGACCCGTAATTCACTCACACTGATACTGGGTGCGTCCTAAATGGTACCCCATTCCCTATGTAGTGCACTACTTTTGACCAGCGCCCGTAGGGAATAGGCTGCCATCTGGACTCACCACTGATATACCCACTGTGATGGTACAAAGTCGATGGGATGTGATGGAAGCCCCTGATGATATAGTGTGATATAGAAGGCTAGGTGATATTGCGTGATATAGAAGGCTAGGTGATATTGTGTGATATAGGAGGATAGGTGATATAGAAGGTGATATAGAAGGCTAGGTGACATCGTGTGATATAGATGCTAGGTGATATAGAAGGCTAGTAGATATTGTGTGATATAGAAGGCTAGATGATATAGAAGGCTAGGTGATATAGTGTAATATAGAAGGCTAGGTGATATAGAAGGTCAGGTGATATAGTGTGATATAGATGCTAGGTGATATAGAGGGCTAGGTGATATAGTGTGATATAAACGGCTAGGTGATATAGAAGGCTAGGTGATATAGTGTGATATAGATGCTAGGTGATATAGAAGGCTAGGTGATATAGTGTAAAATAGAAGGCTATGT
>NC_036840.1:32582836-32583618 GCF_002910315.2 Salvelinus sp. IW2-2015
TAGGTGATATAGTGTGATATAGATGCTAGGTGATATAGAAGGCTAGGTGATATAGTGTAAAATAGAAGGCTATGTGATATAGAAGGCTATGTGATATAGAAGGTCAGGTGATATAGAAGGCTCGGTGATATCGTGTAATACCGAAGGCTAGGTGATATAGAAGGCTAGGTGATATACAAGGCTAGGTGATATAAAAGGCTAGGTGATATAGAATGATAGGTGATATAGAAGGCTAGTTGATATCATGTGATATAGACGGCTAGCTGATATCGTGTGATATAGAAGGCTAGGTGATATAGAAGGCTAGGTGATATAGAGAACTAGGCAATATAGAAGGCTAGGTGATATAGAAAGGTAGGTGATATAGAATGCTATGTGATATAGAAGGCTAGGTGATATAGAAGGTTATGTGATATAGAAGGCTAGGTGATATAGAATTCTGGGTGATATAGAGTGATGTAGAAGGCTAGGTGATATAGAAGGCTAGGTAATATAGAAGGTTCGGTGATATAGAAGGCTAGGTGATAAAGAATGATGGGTGATATAGAGTGATGTAGAAGGCTAGGTGATATAGAAGGCTAGGTGATATAGAAGGTTAGGTGATATAGAAGGCTAGGTTATATAGAATGCTAGGTGATATAGAAGGATGGGTGATATAGATTGCTAGGTGATATAGAAGGTTAGGTGATATAGAAGGCTAGGTGATATAGAAGGCTAGGTGATATAGAAGGCTAGGTGATATAGAAGGATGGGTGATATAGAAGGCTAGGTGATATAGAAGG
>NC_036840.1:32584212-32605332 GCF_002910315.2 Salvelinus sp. IW2-2015
GATTGGTGATATAGAAGGATGGGTGATATAGAAGGATGGGTGATATAGAAGGCTAGGTGATATAGAAGGCTAGGTGATATAGAAGGATGGGTGATATAGAAGGATGGGTGATATAGAAGGATGGGTGATATAGAAGGCTAGGTGATATAGAAGGATGGGTGATATAGAAGGATGGGTGATATAGAAGGAATGGATGATATAGAAGGATGTAGAAGGCTAGGTTATAAAAACTGCATTCGGAAAGTATTCAGACCCCTTGACTTTTTACACATTTTGTTACGTTACAACCTTATACTAAAATGGATTACATTTTAAAAATCCTATTCAATCTACACATAATACCACATAATGACAAAGCAAAAACAGGATTTAGAAATGTTTGCAAATTGTATAAAAAATATGTAACTATTCAGTCCCTTTGCTAAGAGACTTGAAATTGAGCTGAGGTGTATCCTGTTTCATTGATCATCCTTGAGATGTTTCTATAACTTGATTGGAGTCCACCTGTGGTAAATTCAACTGATTGGACATGATTTGGGAAGGCACACACCTGTCTATATAAGGTCCAACAGATGACAGTGCATGTCAGAGCAACAACCAAGACATGAGGTCAAAGGTATTGTCCGTAGAGCTCAGAGACATGATTGTGTCGAGGCACAGATCTGGGAAAGGGTACCAAAACATTTCTGCAGCATTGCATGTCCCCAAGAACACGAAGACCTCCATCATTCTTAAATGGAAGAAGTTTGGAACCACCGAGTCTCTTCCTAGAGATGGCCGCCCGGGCAAACTGAGCAATCAGAGAGAACGGCCTTGGTCAGGAGGTGACCAAGAACCCAATGGTCACTCTGACAGAGCTCTAGAGTTCCTCTGTGGAGATGGGAGAACCTTCCAACAGGACAACGACCCTAAGCACACAGCCAAGGAAACGCAGGAGTGGCTTTGGGACAAGTTTCTGAATGTCCTTGAGTGGCCCAGCCAGAGACTTGAAACTGATCGAACATCTCTGGAGAGACCTGAAAATAGCTGTGCAGCGACGCTCCCCATCCAACCTGACAGAGCTTGAGAGGATCTGCAGAGAATAATGGGAGAAACTCCCCAAATACAGGTGTGCCAAGCTTGTAGCGTCATACCCAAGAAGACACAAGGTTGTAATCGCTGCCAAGGGTGCTTCTTCAAGGTGCTGAGTAAAGGGTCTGAATAATTCTGTAAATGTGATATCAGGTTTTTTTTTAATGAATTTGCCAAAATTTCTTCAAAAGTGTTTTTGCTTTGTCATTATGAGGTATTGTGTGTAGATTGTTGAGGGGAAAAAACAATTTTAGAATAAGGCTGTAACGTAACAAAATGTGGGAAAAGTCAAGGAGTCTGAATACTTTCCGAATGCGCCGTAGTATAATAACACTAGGAGGCTACAATACATATTAATGGGCCAAATAGAAGTGACATTTCAGGTGGGAAATTGTTCAATCTTTTTTGAGTGATCAATGGAAATGTCATGAGTCGTGTGGTGGATACCATACACGTTGCGATTGACTGCGTGATGATTGAGGTGATTTACAGTTGCAATACTATGAATATGATTTCTTTCAATACCCTCTGAGCATGATTATTAATGACAGACCAGTGAGAACATTGTTTTTGGCCTTGACCTGTGGTATGAAACCCCAACACTGAGCCAGAGCTCTTCAAATCAAATCAAACCTGTGGTATGAAACCCCAACACTGAGCCAGAGCTCTTCAAATCACATAAGACCTGTGGTATGAAACCCCACACTGAGCCAGAGCTCTTCAAATCAAATCAAACTGTGGTATGAAACCCCAACACTGAGCCAGAGCTCTTCAAATCAAATCAACCTGTGGTATGAAACCCCAACACTGAGCAGCATCTCTTAAAATCAAATCAAACCTGTGGTATGAAACCCCAACACTGACCAGAGTCTTCAAATCAAATCAAACCTGTGGTATGAAACCCCAACACTGAGCCATGTCTTCAAATCAAATCAAACCTGTGGTATGAACCCCACACTGAGCCAGAGCTCTTCAATCAAATCAAACCTGTGGTATGAAACCACAACACTGAGCCAGAGCTCTTCAAATCAAATCAAACCGTGTGTATGAACCCCCAACACTGAGCAGAGCTCTTCAAATCAAATCAAACCTGTGGTATGAAACCCCAACACTGAGCCAGAGCTCTTCAAATCAAATCAAACCTGTGGTATGAAACCCCAACACTGAGCCAGAGCTCTCAAATCAAATCAAACCTGTGGTATGAAACCCCAACACTGAGCCAGAGCTCTTCAAATCAAATCAAACCTGTGGTATGAAGCCCCAACACTGAGCCAGAGCTCTTCAAATCAAATCAAACCTGTGGTATGAAGCCCCAACACTGAGCCAGAGCTCTTCAAATCAAATCAAACCTGTGGTATGAAGCCCCAACCTGAGCCAGAGCTCTTCAAATCAAATCAAACTGTGGTATGAAGCCCCAACACTGAGCCAGAGCTCTTCAAATCAAATCAAACCTGTGGTATGAAGCCCAACACTGAGCCAGAGATCTTAAATCAAATCAAATCAAACCTGTGTATGAAGCCCCAACACTGAGCCAGAGCTCTTCAAATCAATCAAACCTGTGGTATGAAGCCCCAATACTGAGCAAGATTTCTTCAAATCAAATCAAATAATGCTTTGTAAACAACAGCTGTAGACTAACAGTGAGATAAATAAATAGAGAAATATAAAAAAGTTAAACACGTAATAATAAAAGTAATAATAAATACACAATAACTTATCTACACAGGGTACCAGTACCAGTACCAGTACCAGTCGATGTGCATGGGTACGAGGTAATTGTTTGTGTGTGTGTGTTGTGGTGTTTTCTCTGTCCGTCCCTCCCAGCCATAGTCCCAAACACAGTGCTGAATGAGGCTTGCCCTCAGGTCAAATGTGTCCCTGTGCCTCCTAGGCAGCGGCAGACCAAACGCATTGGGGTAAGAGTAATGAAGAGGGAGAAGTGTCAAAATAACACACACAACACACACAGCACACCACACACACACACCACACACACACACACACACACACACACACACACACACAACACACACACACACACACACACACACACACGCACACGCACACGCACACACACGCACACTCAGTCCCCCATCCACCTAAGGGTAGATAGACTGATGGGTGGATGAGGGAGGAGAGGAAAAGAGGAGCAGAAAGTAGGGGATAGCAGCACTATTTTCACTCTGCCTTGAAGGCTGTAGTTAGTCAGTGTGAGCCCAGAGACAGAGAGAGAGGAATCATGGAGCCAGTGACAGCACAGTCTAGAATAGCACCTGGCACCAGCCTCTCTTCATACCTGCAGGGAAGGGTGTGTGTGTGTGTGTGTGTGTGTGTGTGTGTGTGTGTGTGTGTGTGTGTGTGTTGTGTGTGTGTGTGTGTGTGTGTGTGTGTGTGTGTGTGTGTGTGTGTGTGTGTGGTGTGTGTGTGTGGTGTGTGTGTGTTGCGTGCGTGTGTCTGCATCTGTGTGCGTGTGCTTGCCATGGTGTGTGTGTGTGTGTATGCGTGTGTGCGCGTGCGTGTTTGACACCAGCTACAGTGAGAAGAACAAAGCCACTGGGTTCGGCAGCCAGCTGATAATGAACAGAACGTCATCCATTAAAATAATATGGGTTTTGAATATCGTCGGCAGCCAGAGAGCAGTGAGCACACAGGTCAATGAGACATTTAAAGGCAGCATTAATGCCTTTTTAAAAGGGCCGGATGTCTTTTAATTGCCTTATAAAGTTATCTTTCGGGTTCTCTTTACATAGACTGCTGAAACTCAACTCTGGACCTCGAAGCAAGTTCCACTGCGTTTTTTCATTGGTCCTCTCTAATTTGTGACTGATTTAGACCTGGGACACCAGGTGGGGGAAATGAATTATCAGGTAGAACAGAAAAGCAGCAGGCTCCGGACAGTGTAGGGTAAGCGTTGAATACCCCTGACCTAGACCATATGAGAGTCAAAATAAGAGGGATGGAGAAATGATTTGTTTGGTAAGAGGGTATAACAGGTAAAGAGCTGCCCAATGATCACTGAGTAGTCACTTCACTTCCTGTCCCTCTCCTGACCATCCAATCTACTGTCAGTCCCTCTCCTCTTCATCAAATCTCCTGTCCCTCTCCTTTCCATCCAATCTATTCTCCCTCTACTGTCCCTCTCCTGTCTATCTAATCTAATGTCCCTCTCCTGTTCCTCCAATCTACTGTCCCTCTCCTGTCCATCCAATATCCTGTCCCTCTCCTGTCCATCCAATCTACTGTACCTCTCCTGTCCCTCCAATCTCCTGTCCCTCTCCTGCCTATCCAATCTCCTGTCCCTCTCCTGTCCATCCAATCTCTTGTCCCTCTCCTGTCCCTCCAATCTCCTTTCCCTCAAACGTATTATCCCTCCAACCTACTAACATACTGTCCCTCCAATCTTCTGTCCCTCCAAATTATTGTCCCTCCAATCTCCTGTCCCTCCAATATAGGCTACTGCCCCTAAAATACTGTCCCTCCAACTTTGTGCCACTTCAACATACTGTCCCGCCAACCCACTCACCCCACCAATCCACAAACCCCATGTACTGCTCTACCTCCACGATGTCCCACCTCCAACTCCCCACCCATTACCCCATCTATCCCCTCTGCGGTCCCCGGGTTAGTATCTTACTATGTGCAGCTCCAGGTAGTCTCCCAGTCCCTTGGCACTCTCCACCCTGAGCAGCACGGCCTCCTTGAGCTGCGTGCTGAAGCCCACCGCCAGCCGGTCTGCCCGCGTGCTCGGCCGGTCGTTGGGGGGCCAGGTGTACGTGATGAGGGCTCCTCCTCTCCCGAAGATGTAGGTTGTCCCAGCTGTGGAGGGAAGAGGAGGCAGGTGTTATATATGGTGAATACTATTTTATACTCCCATTTCATGTGATACATTTGAAGATCAAACCAATAGATGAAAGTATCAAAAAGAAGGCTTTGGTAAAGCATTCTTGGTGACTACCTCATGAAGCTGGTTGAGAGAATACCAAGAGTGTGCAAAGCTGTCATCAAGGCAAAGGGAGGCTACTTTGAAGAATCTCAAACATAAAATATACTTTGATTTGCTTAACACTTTTTTGGTTACTACATGATTCCAAATGTGTTATTTCTTAGTTTTGATGTCTTCACCATCATTCTAAAATGTAGAAAATAGTAAAATAAAGAAAAACCCTGAAATGAGTAGGTGTGTCCAAACTTTTGACTGGTACAATACACATATATATATACACTATCTTCCAAGAGAGTTTTTTCATCTGTATTATTTGTAGCCGTCTATCTACCTATGCTGGCACTAAGACCGCACTCAACGAGCTGAATAAGGCCATAAGCAAACAAGAAAATGCTCATCCAGAAGCGGCACTCCTAGTGGCCGGGGACTTTAATGCAGGCTAACTTAAATCCGTTTTACCTCATTTCTACCAGCATGTTAACCAGAGGAACCAGAGGAAAAAAAACTCTAGACCACCTTTACTCCACACACAGAGAAGCATATAAAGCTCTCCCTCGCCCTCCATTTGGCAAATCTAACCATAATTATGTCTTCCTGATTCCTGCTTACAAGAGAAAACTAAAGCAGGAAGTACCAGTGACTCGCTCAATACGGAAGTGGTCAGATGACTCGGATGCTACGCTACAGTACTGTTTTGCTAGAATAGACTGGAATATGTTCCGGGATTCATCCAATGGCATTGAGGAGTATACCACCTCAGCTTCATCAATAAGTGCATCGACAACGTGGTCCCCACAGTGACCGTGCGTACATACCCCAACCAGAAACCATGGAATACAGGCAATATCCACACTGAGGTAAAGGCTAGAGCTGCCACTTTCAAGGAGCGGGACACTAATCCGAACGCTTATAAGAAATTCCCTTATGCCCTCAGACGAACCATCAAACAGGCAAGGTGTCAATACAGGACTAATATTGAATCCTACTACACCGGCTCTGATGCTCGTCGGATGTGGCAGGGCTTGCCAACTATTACGTACTACAAGGGGAAACACAGCCGCGAGCTGCCAAGTGACGCGAGCCTACCAGACAATCAAAATCGCTTGGAGGCAAGCAACACTGAAGCATGCATGAGAGCACCAGCTGTTCCGGACAACTGTGTGATCACGCTCTCCSTAGCCAAAGTGAGCAAGAACTTTAAACAGGTCAACATTCACAAGGCTGCGGGGCCAGACGGATTACCAGGACGTGTACTCAGATCATACACGGACCAACTGGCAAGTGTCTTCACTGACATTTTCAACCTCTCCCTGACCGAGTCTGTAATAACTACATGTTTAAAGCAGACCACCATAGTCCCTGTGCCCAAGAAAGTGAAGGTAACCTGCCTAAATGACTACCACCCCGTAGCAGTCACGTCGGTAGCCATGAAGTGCTTTGAAAGGCTGGTCATAGCTCACATCAACACCATCATCCCGGAAACCCTAGACCCACTCCAATTTGCATACTGCCTCAACAGATCCACAGATGACGCAATCTCAATCGCACTCCACACTGCCCTTTCCCACCTGGACAAAAGGAATACCTATGTGAGAATGCTGTTCATTGACTACAGCTCAGCATTCAACACCATAGTGCCCACAAAGTTAAACATTAAGCTAAGGACCCTGGGACTTAACACCTCCCTCTGCAACTGGATCCCGGACTTCCTGACGGGCCGCCCCCAGGTGGTAAGGGTAGGTAACAACACATCTGCCATGCTGATCCTCAACACAGGGGCCCCTCAGGGGTGTGTGCTTAGTCCCCTCCTGTACTCCCTGTTCACTCACAACTGAGTGGCCAAGCACGACTCCAACACCATCATTACGTTTGTTGACAACACAACAGTGTTAGGCCTGATAACCGACAACGATGAGACAGCATATAGGGAGGAGGTCAGAGACCTGGCAGTGTGGTGCCAGGACAATAACCTCTCCCTCAATGTGAGCAAGATAAAATAGCTGACAATAGGAAAAGGACAATAGGAAAAGGAGGGCTGAACAGGCCCCCATTAACATCGACGGGGCTGTAGTGGAGCGGGTCGAGAGTTTCAAGTTCCTTGGTGTCCACATCACCAACAAATGATCATGGTCCAAACACATCAAGACAGTTGTGAAGAGGGCATGACAACACCTTTTCCCCCTCTGGAGACTGAAAAGACTTGGAATGAGTCCCTAGATCCTCAAAAAGTTGTAAAGCTGCACCACTGAGAGCATCCTGACCGGTTGTATCACCGCCTTGTATGGCAACTGCTCGGCATCCGACCGTAAATCGCTACAGAGGGTAGTGAGTATGGCCTAGTACATCACTGGGTCCAAGCTTCCTGGCAGTGTCAGAGAAAGGCCCAAATTGTCAGACTCCAGTCACCCAAGTCATAGAATGTTCTCTCTGCTACCGGACGGCAAGCGGTACCATAGCTCTAAGTCTAGGTCCAAAAGGCTCCTTAACAGCCTCTACCCCCAAGACTGCTGAACAATTAATCAAATGGCCACCCGGACTATTCACATTTACACCCCCTCCCCTTTGTTTTTACACTGCTGCTACTCGCTGTTTATTTTCTACACATAGTCACTTTACCCCTACCTACATGTACAAATTACCTTGACTAAGCTGTACCCCCACACGTGATTTGGTACCCTCTATATAGTCTCGTTATTGTTATTTTATTGTGTTGCTTTTTGTTTTATTTTTTACTTTAGTTTATTTAGTAAATATTTTCTGAACTCTATTTCTTGAATTGCAATGTTGGTTAAGGGCTTGTAAGTAAGCATTTCACAGTAAGGTCTACACCTGTTGTATTTGGCACATGTGACAAATAAGATTTGATTTGACCTCTGTCATTTTGCACTTTGCACATTTTCGGGCATCATATCCTAATAAATTATACATACTTTTGCATTTATATCTTCCATAAACCTCTCTCGTGTCCATGGGATCTCTGAGGCTGCCCTCACTACCGCATCAAAACCCATTCTGCACACACTGATGCCTGCCAAATGACCTAAAACGACATTGAAATGAGACACCAACACTCCAGCCACAGACCTCGTCTCATATTAACAATGCTGGGTTGGCACAGCAGAGACATAGCAGGAAAAGTCAGTTGAATGCTTAGTGGGCAAACGGATGATGAAAGCACTGTCAAACACCGGGGGGATGATCGCTGAGTCACACGCACACACTGCCAGAGACAGTGAACCATCATACTTTATTTTAGTTGCTCCAGCTTTGACTATTACGACTACCTGTGACCCGTACCATCTACAGATCAGCTGGTATTGCTATTTCGAACAGGCTCATGTAATGAACCAAGCGCCAACCCCCTTCTGTTCGAGTCGGGGTCCCCTCCCTTCCTCCCTCCCACCGGAGACTAGCTGTGTTGTTTCCTACCGGCTGTATTCTTTTAGCACTGAATAATTATCGCAGCATGGTAGGGGAGCAGGCTGAAAGAAGAGTAGGCGGAAAGAGGGAGGGAGGGATGGAAAGAAATTAGGGGGGGGTGACAATGAGGTGTGAGATGCGATGGTTGGATGTGTTGAAGCCAGTGAGAACAGTTTGAGGTAGAGAGTTCATCTGTTCCACAGCTACACCACTCTGTTGTCTTCCGGCTCAAAGGCATCAGGGCTGTTCAAGATGAGAAGAGACACATGGAGCAGGTTGGTGTTTTTCATTATGAATCTTGTTCTAGAGGCAGTTCTGCAGAATGGTCACTAGCTGGCACAGCCACAAAGTCATAAAATCAGATTTTAAACCTAACCCCAACCATAACCTTATCCTTAACCACATTGCTAACCCTAATGCCTGACCCTAACCTTAAATGAATACCAAAAAGCGAATGTTAGTTTTCATGAATTTGTACAATATAGCAAATTTTAACTTTGCGGCTGGCTTATCTAAGAGGAAAACGCTAAGTTCTGCCTCCCAGGCAAGCAGTGGTGTAAAATACTTAAGTATTAGTTAATTGTTTTTTGGGGTATCTTACTTTACTATTTATATTTTTGACAACTTTTACTATTCCTCTACTACATTCCTAAATACAATTATGTACTTTTCACTCTTTACATTTTCCCTGAAACCCAAAAGTACTTCTTACATTTTGAATGCTTGCAAGAACAGAAAAATTGTCCAATTAAAGCACTTATCAAGAGAACATGCCTGGTCATCCCTACGGCCTCTGATCTGGTGGACTCACTAAACACAAAATGTCTAGTTTGTAAAGGATGTGTCAGTGTTGGAGTGTCCCCCTGGCAATCATAAATAAAGAATTAATTAAATAAAATTGTGCCGTCTGGTTTGTTTAATATAAGGAATTTGAAATTATTTATACTTTTACTTTTGATACATAAGTACATTTTAGCAATTACATTTACTTTTGATACTTAAGTAGATTTAAAACCAAATACTTTTAGACTTTTAGTCAAGTAAAATTTTACTGGGTGACTTTCAGTGTTACTTGAGTCATTTTTTTTATAAAGGTATCTTTACTTTTACTCAAGTGTGACAATTGGGATCTTTTTCCACCACTGAGTGCAATACTCATGACAATAAATGTCAACCTGCGCACATGGAGGGAAACTGCTCTAAGATGGCCGCCGGTAGAATGGCAGCCATGTTGCAGAGAGATTGAGGCAGTAACACTAGCAGCAGCACCCACACTCAGGTGCGAGTCTCTCGCTTTTCTCTTTTCGCCTCAGTGTGTGAAGCGCGTGATGCCTCGGCTCTCCAGGTCCCAGCCTTCAATCTAATTTTATTTTCTAAATAAACAAGATGCGTGACTGAAATACTATAACTAGCCCACAGCATGAAAGACCATCTTAGAGAAAGAAAATACACAACTGAAGATTTYACTTTCTCCTCTTCCATCAGTCATGTAGAATGCAGGGAATTGGCATAAATACAGAAGGTGATAGTGATGATGAGGATGATTACTGAAGACAGAAAATCGCCACCGCATATCTATTTACAATATCTACACCAACAACTACTCAATAATCAACACTACAGTACATATTCTATTGACAATTTAATCCAGATGCCATGCCCAGGGAAACGTTTACAATCAACACCGCTTACGACTGTAAAGCCACAAAGTCAAAAACTGCAAAGTACCTGTCATCGATCATTAAACTAGCTAACTTTATTTCCTTTAAGACAGTGCTGCATAATTATCTCTCCTTCTTTTATTCAGTTCTTGTCCTGTGTGGTGGCAGGCACGTTGTCTGCGGTGACGGTGGCCACCTGCCGTTACGGCAAACCTGCAGCAGCACACTAAGCGATGATACAAAGAGGTGATGAGGCTTCTAATGAGCTGGTCTGACAGGTCTTCCCTGACTGAGACCGTGTCTTAGTGTGTCAGAGACACCCAAAACCTGCTCCTCTCCGCCTGCTAACTGACTGGTGCAGAGGAAATGCATGTAGACCCATGCCACCCACCAACCACATCTCCCTTTCTGCACACCAAGGGATTGAGTGAGAGAGAGATGTAGAGAGAGATGTAGAGAGAGATGTAGAGGGTGAGGTAGAGGGAGATGTAGAGGGAGAGGTAGAGGGAGATGTAGAGGGTGAGGTAGAGGGAGACGTAGAAGCGAGATTGAGAGGAGATGTAGAGGGAGAGGTAGAGGGAGAGGTAGAGGGAGATGTAGAGGGAGATTGTAGAGGGAGATGTAGAGGGGAAGAGGTAGAGGGAGACGTAGAGGGTGAGGTTAGAGGGAGACGTAGAGCGAGAATGTAGAGGGAGATGTAGAGGGAGATGTAGAGGGAGAGTGTAGAGGGAGACGTAGAGCGAGATGTGAGGGTAAGAGTGGGAGAGAGAGAAGAAGAAGTCAGAGAGAGAGAGAGTGAGTGAGAGATAAAAAGACAAAGAAAAAGAGTGAGCTATCAGCATAACTCCCTAAGTCTCCACACTGTCCATTTTATACTTAAGACTGAAGTTAGAACTAAATGAATAAGGCCTTGGGAGTCCTCCTCGCCAAACAAAACTCGGGGCAGAATATGGATTTTCCACTGACCTTGACCAGTCTACCTCTAATCAAGCTATCTGCTCTCTCTGTTTTGTTGGACTAATAATAATGATGGAAACGCTCCGTAGCACTCATGTTTATTTTGCAGGCTGAATAAGAGCTAAATATTTATTACTTGTCCAATTAGCTCAGGCTGGAATCGATGTCGACCAATCAATCCTCTCTACCTGCAACAGAGAAGCGGGAGGCTATATCAAACATTGCAGGACGCCACGTTGATTATTATTTTCATTTCTGGGGCCGGTAACATTTTATTTTCAGTTGAGGCCGGTGGAAAAATAATCATAAAGCTCCCTGAATCAAAAGTAATGAAAAAAAGTGATTGATTTTAAATTGTTCCAATGCAGGGCAGGTGGAGTGTGTGTGTGTCATGTGAGTGGTGGGGTTTGTCATATTGGACACTCATGGTGAATAGCCATTGATTTGGGCCAAAACAAGGCCTTCTAGAACACTTGTTGTTCTCTACAACAGCTATAAAATAAATAGGTCATCATAGACAGACGGCTAGAATGATATGCGACCAGATGTCTCTCATCCCGACAGACAAACGTCTACTGTACTCAGCCCACAGATATATGACTCGAGTGGCCTATGTAATAAGCCTTCATAACTTCTAGTGTTCTATTTAATTGTGTGATTCAGCCTTTCTTATGATTCACGGTGACGAAGGACAAGTTGATCCAGCACCGGAACCACTACAACAATACTGTTTGTATCTTGAGGCATATAAACTAGGCAGTGCCTCTTCAGACTCTGTCCTTAAACCCTCTCTGTTATAACTTCTGTTCATACATGAACCAAGTGGGTTGTTGGTGTTATTAGTCCATGTGACTAGACTGCTATATTGATTCCCTTTAAGAGAGCAAACAGAAACCATTCAACAGTTTGGTTCTAAAGTTTCACAATGAAGTGACTTGGTAGACTGGACGTTGCAGATAGGACATGTTGTCAACTAGAACTCTGTTGATCTCAAGAAGAACAGATACAACACACACGCGCGCACACACACACACACGCGCGCAAACGCACGCACACACATATTCACATGCATGCACACACACTTGTGGTAGTTTCACAATCTTCAGGGTTGATTGCGTCAGATAGCCATTTCCCTGTAGGTCCATATAAACCATGTATCTGATGTGGGTTGGAGATTGGCTCATATCATCAAGCGTTAACATAGTCTGAAGAAGCCTGGCCTTTCTGTCTTTCGGGATCCTGAGTGGCGCAGCGATCTAAGGCATCACTACAGACCTGGGTTCGATCCTGGGCTGTATCACAACCGGCTGTGATCAGGAGTCTCATAGGGCGGCGCACAATTGGCCCAGCGTCGTCCGGGTTAAGGGAGGGTTTGGCCGATTTCAAGTTTTCATAACAATCGGAAATCGGTATTATTGGGCGCCGATTTGCCGTTTATTTTTTTTTKGACCTTTATTTAATCTTTATTTAACTAGGCAAGTCAGTTAAGAACACATTCTTATTTTCAATGACGGCCTTGGAACGTTCTGCCTCGTTCAGGGGCAGAACGACAGATTTTTAACATTAACCTTTACCTTGCAAGATTGGGATCCAATCTTGCAACCTTACAGTTAAAAACTTCTTGTCAATAGGGAGGCGCTGTTATCACTTTGGAAAAAATCATGCCCAAATTAAACTGCCTCGTACTCTATTCTAGATCATACAATATGCATATTATTATTACTATTGGATAGAAAACACTCTCAAGTTTCTAAAACTGTTTGAATTATATCTGTGAGTAAAACAGAACTCATTTTGCAGCAAACTTCCATACAGGAAGTGAAAAATCTGAAAACGATGCTCTGTTCCAGGGCCTGCCTACTCAATTGCCTTATATTTATCGATATGCATGCACTTCATACGCCTTCCACTAGATGTCAACAGGCAGTGGAAGGTGGAATGGGGTGTCTAGCTTGATCTGAGGCCGAACAAGAACTTTTGGAGTGACAGGTCTGGAAATTTCTTTGTCTTCTCTGGCGCGCGAAGTACGTCGACATTGTCTTCTGATAAGCGTTCGGTATACACGGCGGATATCTCCGGCTCTGATTTTATTTGATACATGTGATAATAACATCATAAAGTAGTTTTTTTCAACCGAGTTTTATCAGTTTATTCAACGTTTATTGGGACTTTTGGAATTTTCCGTTCTTTGCGTCAAGAGAAGATGGGCATGTTCGCGCCACATGGCTAGCTAAGGTTGCTAATTCGACAGGAGAAAAGGACATTCTAAAACCAAACAACGATTTATTCTGGACCTAGGACTCCTTGTACAAGATTCTGATGGAAGCTCAGCAAAAGTAAGAACAATTTATGATGTTATTTCGTATTTCTGAGGAAAATGTTATTTCTATTCTCTGCCGTTTGACGGGCGCTGTCTCGCAATAACGCAAGCTGTTTGTTATGGTAAAGTTATTTTAAAAAAATCTAACACGGCGGTTGCATTAAGAACCAGTGTATCTTTCATTTGCTGTACAACATGTATTTTTTAGTAAAGTTTATGATGAGTTCTTTGGTCAGATTAGGTGAGTGTCCAAAATAGCTCCTGACATTCTGGGGAAATGTTGCTACATTTTCACAATGTATAACCACGGTTTGCAGCTCTAAATATGCACATTTTCRAACAAAACATAAGTGTATTGTATAACCTGATGTTATAAGACTGTCATCTGATGAAGTTGTTCAAGGTTAGTGATTCATTTTATATATTTTGCTGGTTTTTTTGGGGAAATGCTATTCTATGCGGTGAATAAATGCGTTTTGTGTGTTTGGCTATTGTGGGTAAGCTAATATAATGCTATATTGTGTTTTTCGCTGTAAAACACTTAAAAAATCGGAAATTTGGCTGGATTCACAAGATGTTTATCTTTCATTTGCTGTCACCATGTATTTTTCATAAATGTTTTATGATGAGTATTTAGGTATTTCACGTTGCTCTCTGTAATTATTCTGGCTGCTTTGGTGATATTTTTGATGGTAGCTGCAATGTAAAACTATGATTTATACCTCAAATATGCATATTTTCGAACAAAACATAAATTTAATTGTATAACATGTTATAGGACTGTTCATCTGATGAAGTTTGTTTCTTGGTTAGTGACTAATTATATCTCTATTTTGGTCGGTTTTGTGATAGCTACCTATGCAGTAGAAACATGGTGGAAAATATGCGGTTGGAGTCTTTGGCTATTGTGGTTAGCTAATAGAAATACATATGTGTTTTTCGCTGTAAAACATTTTAAAAATCGGAAATGATGGCTGGATTCACAAGATGTTTATCTTTCATTTGCTGTATTGGACTTGTGATTTCATGAAAATTATATTATATGATATCCCTGTCCCATTAGGCTAGGCTATGCTAGTCAGCTTTTTTGATGAGGAGGATCCCGGATCCGGGAGAGAGAAAGTGTAACGGCTTTCCTCCTGGAAAGAAGGAGAGGACCAAAATGCAGCGCGGTTATTGTTCAAAATGTTTAATCAGACGATAAACAGTGAACATTAACAAACAACAAAATAACAAACGTGAAAGCCGAGACAGTCCTATCTGGTGCAGAACACAAACACAAGAGACAGGAAACAATCACCCACAAAATCCCAAACACCAAACAAGCCTCCTATATATGATTCTCAATCAGGGACAACGATTACCAGCTGCCTCTGATTGAGAAACCATATTAGGCTGGACACAGAAACAGACAAACTAGACACAACAACATAGAATTCCCACCCAGCTCAACGTCCTGACCAACACTAAACAAGCAAAACACAATAATAACTCTGGTCAGGACGTTACAGAAAGTCCAATGCTCTAACACCTGATTACATTGCACATCCACGAGGAGCCTGCCTGTTACGCGAATGCAGTAAGCTAAGGTAAATTGCTAGCTAGCATTAAACTTATCTTATAAAAAAACAATCAATCAATGACTGTCATTGCTCCAATGTGTACTTAACCATAAACATCAATGCCTTTCTTAAAATCAATACACAAGTATATATTTTTAAACCTGCATATTTTAGCTAAAGAAATCCAGGTTAGCAGGCAATATTAACAGGTGAAATTGGTGTCATTTCTCTTGCGTTCATGCACACAGAGTCAGGTAATTGCAACAGTTTGGGCCGGCTGGCTCTTTTGCGAACTAATTTGCCCAATTCTTATAATCCGTAATTATGACATAGCAGCATTGAAGGTTTGTGCAATGTAACAGGAATATTTAGACTCATGGATGCCACCCGTTAGATTAAATACGGAAGGAAAAATCGTTTTGTTTCCGAGGTGGTAGTTTCCCGGATTTAGTCCAAGGTAAGGTTACGCAGAAAATTAGTCGACGCGTAATAATTCCTGCTAATAACTTGGCGGCCTGAAACTTGAAAGGGGTTCCTTCGTTATTTTAACCCGTTCAATGTCTTCCATAAGAATGTTTACTACTTCAATAAGGTCTGTGTTGCGTGTGCAGGCTTAAACACGCCCTCGACGTTTTCTGATACCGTGCTAAATCTACAGAATAAGGTAACGTTTGTTCACATTTTTCATAAATCCACTCTACAGAAAAAATGTATCTTCGCTTACTATTTAGGCCAATATTGAGTAACCCTTGTCCTATGATGAATATCCCTTTTACATCCAAGTTTTATCAAATTGGCACGGTGGGTGTAAAGCCTACAACGAAACACACAGACCTTATTTTAAGTGAATCTAAAAATATCTATGGAATATAATGAAGGAACCACTTTTCCCAAGATATTTGCTAGGTGTCATGGGAATTAAGATTGACTCGCACTTTTGGTCCAATTCTTCCAATGCCGCATTATTAAAAATACAGGATTTCCTGCATATAGAAATTACATTTTTGTTTTCAACATTCAGATCACAGAACTTAAACTCATTTTTATTCAAACGTTTGGAACGTATTTGTCTGCCCTAAGCAGACTCTTCATATCATATGTCAACTAGGCTTGTGTGTGTGTGTCGTGTGTGTGTGTGTGTGTGTGTGGTGTGTGTGTGTGTGTGTATGTGTGTGGTGTGGTGTGGTGTGTTGTGTGTGTGTGTGTATTTATGTATTATATTAAGTTAAAATAAAGAGTTGTTCATTGTTCATATCAGTATTGTTCGACAATTGTCATCCATTATATTACAAAATGGTGTAATGTGTTTTGATATATATATAGTAGATATATGTATTATATATATTATTTTTTTAAATAAATGCGGCTATCCTCTTTGCATCTCATGCTGGCCGATTATCGGTATATCTTCTTTTTTGTCCTCCAATAATCTGTATCGGTGATATTCCAGAGCGTTGAAAATCATAATCGGAAAGTCGGACCTCTAGTGTGGTGAGTGTGCAGTTATCTCAGACCTAACTGCACCCCTATGGTGGCCACACTGGCTAAAACTCTCATACGCTGTTTTAAGCCGACCACAACAGGCCAATGGAATTTACAGAAAGAGAAAGATACCTGTCTTCCCAATTGTATGGAGGCACAGGAGCTTGGGAAACCTTTCAACCCAACTTATTCTACAAGAAAGCTTGGTTCTTACAATGATCACTAACTTGTTTCTTGGTAAACTGCTCTGCCAGGTCCCTGCTCTTTCACTGTTTGTACAAAATGGAGGGGAGTGGGAGGAACTGTGTAATATAAGGGATGGGGAGGGGAGGATGGAGGTTAGAGACGGACAAGTTTTACCTACTGTTGCCGATAGAGGAGGGAAGCATCTCTCTGAGGGTTGGATAGGTCGAGAACGTTGTGTTAACGCCCGCCAAATATTTACAGGAGAGCGCCAAAAGGCCCTTCCTGCGTCAAATAACGTGTGTGATAGGAAGACCCAAAAGGCCCTTCTGCCTCATAACGTGTGTGATAGGAAGACCCAAAAGGCCCTTCTGCCTCATAACGTGTGTGATAGCTCTGGGGGTGCTTCTGGAACGTCTCATCGAGAGTGAGAATGGGCCGACTCAAAGATTGAATAACCAACAGTCACATGCGCCCCTGAATCAAACCACACACAAATCTCTCACATACACACACAGCCACAACCCACTACGCAACTGCAGCAACATTCTTGCTGGCCTCCTAATAACCTGGCGGTCAGAGACGTGGGGCAGACGGAGACAGCTGAATATTTCAATGGGAGGTTGAGCCCTGCGACTCTACCAGTCTTAATTATTCATCACATTCACAGACCGCATTTTCACAGCACATGATATCATTTTTAAAATATATTTACGAGAAATGTGACATTGGCTAGGTTTCACTGCTGATTATGTCAACGATGGGAACAGACGGCATCTTGGGGGCAGAGAGAGGGGGAGGAAAAAGGTTCCGTCTACATGTGGCTATTTAGAGGAACCAGAGTAAACGAGACACGGGGAAGAGTTACGGCAAGACACCAACATCTCCCGCATGGTGCCATCATTCTGGAAAGGTCAGGGTTCCTCCCATCTGAGGAGATACACCCCCGTGACAGTCTCCTCGGCGGTAGGCGATGTGTGCGCTTCTTGTTAGTGGGGCAAATTAGTGTTAACATCATACTAATTATGCTCTGGGGTAAGAAAACAAATGCGGACTAATGCCTTGCTCCAGTCGTTGACCTTGTGTAAATGGAATCTCGCCTTGTTGGAACTAGCCTTGTGAAAACTAGAGGTGCCTAAAGTTCACAATGCACAACAACACATCCATCACTCTCTTTTATGGGTAAACGTGGGACAACTACACGAAAAGGGGATTCGGAAATAGAGAATTAGGAAAATTGACTCCTGACTTGTACTGTAGACTACACAGCCTTTACAGTAATTAACAAGTCAACATATATGGATGGACTTAGCTTCTAGCTTATACCCTTTACATCTGAAATTAGACTCTTGGCTCTTTCAGTAACTCGCCAAATGGAGACATACCGTACATATCCTTGATTCCATGAATCAAATTAGCCTTTGTCCATTTAATCAATTCCTGTCTGATTGTCAGACAACCTCTTCTGAAAGGGTCACTTATCTCTTATTGCCAGTATACAGTTTCTCTCAGTAAACATCAACTTACATTCTAGACCAATCAGTGTTGACACAAAATGGCTGCCTGCACTAATGTTGACCTGTGCTGAGTGTAGCATTCTAATGGCTCCTCAGTTTGATTGGAGTCAAAATGGAATGGAGTGGATGGATGCTTGTGTTGGTTATGGTGGTGGGCGGTGGGTGGTGGGTGGGACGGAGACTAATGGTGAAGCCAGTGCAAATGATCTTCGGTCTGACACAAGGTGAGTGGAAGTTATGGATGGAGGGGGAACAGAAGTAGAGAGAGAGAGAGAAAGATTGAGAGAGATGAAAGAGAGAGGAGGAGATTGAGAGAGGAGAGAGAGAGGGATCAATGGAGAGTGAGAAAGAGAGAGAGAGAGAGAGAGAGGTGTGATGTTCTGTATATTGTATATACAGACTGCAGGGTGTCACACTTCAAAGGCATTGGGGATGAAGAGTGAAGAGATGAAAGGGGGCCTGACGGACGGACTCTCTCTCTGTGTGTCTGTGTGTGTGCACGTGCATTTGAGTGAGTGTGTATAGGTCTGACACATGAACAACATGAGATTTCCTACACGGGTCAATCAACATGGGGTTTGGGCTTCTGCACAACTGTCTTGTATGAAAGTTGTCCGCCGCCACTGAAGCCTTCATGAAAAATATTTTCTGGCCATAGGAAATGCCTTTTGCATTCCATTATATGTGGCTGGTGAATGCATTTTTACTGTCCCACCAGGTCTTTTAAGTCTTACTGAAGTTCAGGATGACACTATGCTTCTGCTGAGCGACTTCATCCACTGTGGCCACAGAGGGGTTAAAACCTCTCAACCTTTAGAAATAAGCTGTGACAGAGGTCAGATGGGGTCAGACGTTGAAAACATTTCAAAGCCGTCCGTGACCAATGACCACAAAGGGCCCGGGCGGCCATCGTAAATGTCATCTCCCTCCCTCTCTCTGATGTTATTCTGAGTTTTTGACGTGTCAGATTGAGGGAGTGGGAAAAAAAGGGTGACAGTCAACCGTTTCTGTTTAGAACACGTGGGACTCCTAAACAGGCGCCCCCACGCCTGTCAAAGGATGATATTGCATACGTATAACGAGGCCTATCAAACACAGAGGACGGSCAGACGAGCCAAGGAAATAAAACGACTGTCTGTCGTCGAGCTCCTACGGACCCCTTCAATGAAAAACAAATTGCGCAAAACCAATAACGCAACAATACAAAGCCCGAACAAAAGGAAACAGGGAAGGGGAAACAGGGAAGGAGATTTGCTATGCCGTGTCTGGAACCAGCAAATGTAGCTTGAGGCATCCCTCTCTCCCTCTCTCCTTCTCTCCCTGCAAATCACCCCTTCCATGAGAGTCGGTTGTGAGTTCAAACTTAGCCCTTTCTCCTTCTCTCCCTGCATCTGTTCAGTCACTGCTGCTACACTCGCTCCCTCCATCTCTCTCTCCAACACCAACCAACCTCCTCGGTTCCTCGATTCATGGCCGTGTCTCGCCTTCTCTCGCTGTCTTTGCATCTCTCTTTCATCTCTTCTCCATCACTCTAATCTTCTCCCACCACCTTTGTCTATAACCCTTTCTATCCTACATATCTCTTTCTCCCTCCCCTCTCTCTGCCTTCCTCTCTCTCTCCCTCTCTTTTTTTCTTCATCCCTCCATCCTCCCTCTCTCTCTTTCTGCAGGTCAGCAGTCATACATTGCAGACAGCATGGAGGGAGGCTGTTACAAAACCCCTCCATTTATTGGTCGGCTCAGAGTGGCTCTGCCAGGGAGCCAGCCAGCCAGACAGACAGCCCGAACCACAGTAAATAAGACAGGCATTAACAGAGGGGGGAAAACAAACACATAAACAAACAGGGCCTGGAGGAGGAAGGCCTGGAGGAGGAAGGCCTGGAGGAGGAGGGCCTGGAGGGGGAGGGCCTGGAGGAGGACTGGAGGAGGAGCGCCTGGAGGAGGAGGGCCTGGAGGGGGATGGGGGCTGGAGGAAGGAAGGAGCTGGAGGAGGAGGGGCTGGAGGGGGAGGGGCCGTGGAGGTAGGTAGGCCTGGAGGGGGGGATTGGCTGGGAGGAGGATAGGACTTGGGGGGAGGCCGCGCTGCTTGGAGGAGGATGGGCTCTGGAGGAGGAGGGCCTGGAGGGGGATGGCCTGGAGGATGAAGGCCTGGAGGAGGAGGGCCACTGGAGGGGGAGGGCCTGGAGGAAGGATAAGGATTGGAGGAGGAGGGCCGAGGAGGGGGAGGCCGTGGAGGGGGAGGGCCTGAGAGGAGGAGGGCCTTGGAGGGGGATGGCTTGGCGGGAGGAAGGGCCTGGGAGGAGGAGTGGACTGGAGGAGGAGGGCCTGGAGGGGGGGGGCGGATGGCTGGATGTTAGTCCTCTGACAGTTGGATGTTTGAAAGGGCATCTTTGCCCGGTTGTGGTTCATGACAGGATAAGACAACTGATTACTGTAGGGTCTGGACTGGTTTATGCATGTGAAGCTGAAAGCCTTATCCAGATTGTTGTTAGAATCTGTAATTCTAGCAATGTGGGTGGTGTAACTTAATTTTTTCCATCCAAGGTGCATATGAAACATGTTGGTGAGTCTAAGTTAGGGGGCTGAATATATATTTATTGGACGTGTTCCACTCTGGTGGAAACGGCATACAAAGAAAGTGTCAGAGATGTGCCATGTCAGTGGCCATAATTGGCTTCAGACAGATTTATTCATTGGGGCCTCACACTCTATTTTATGTGCTATGGCGCGCCAGTGGAAACACAGCTCTCCTATGTCTCAGGCTGTTTGAGATGGCTGGAGGGGCAAGGGTTTGAAATGCTAGGATGTACAGGAAAATCACATGATGGCATATTAGGTCACTGACTTGGAAACAGGGAAGACTTGAGGGTGTGTTGGTGTGGTGGATTGATGGGGGATGCATGCGGCGGTGGTGCGTGTTAGTGTGTTTTGTTTGTCGTGGTGTGTGGTGTGTGTGATGTGTGTGGTGTGTGTGTGTGTGTGTGTGGTGGTGTGTGTGTGTGGT
>NC_036840.1:32605425-32635815 GCF_002910315.2 Salvelinus sp. IW2-2015
TGAGGTTCCTCAGAGGAGGAAGAGGACCATCCTCCTCAGTGAATTTCACAAAAATATATATTTTTAAACATTTAAAAAGTTATCCTTTTTAGATAAAACCATACTAAATATATTCACGTCACCAAATAATTGATTAAAACACACTGTTTTGCAATGGTCTACAGTCTACTAGCCTCAACAGCACTCTGTAGGTAGCACCATGGTGTAGCCAGAGGAGAGCTAGTTCCCATCCTCCTCTGTGTACATTGACTTCAGTACAAATCCTAGGAGGCTCATGGCTCTCACCCACTTCCATAGACTTACACGGTAATTTTGACACCTTCCGGAGGACGTCCTCCAACCTATCAGACCTCTTGCAGYATCAACTGACATGTTGTCCACCCAATCAGAGGATCAGAGAATGAATCTAGTACTGAAAGCATAAGCTACAGCTAGCTAGCACTGTAGTGCATAAAATGTGGTGAGAAGTTGACTCAAAGAGAGAGAAAGACAATAGTTGAACAAACTAAGTTTTGAACAAATAMATTTCTTCCAAAATGAAGGATTTTACTAATTTATTGCCACTGGGGCCAGACGGTGTGAGTCCTAAACTGCTTAGTGAGTGTGCATTAACGTTACAGCATGATTGTAGCGGGTTTACTAACACGTTAGTTCTATTAGCTATGCTGACTATGCTGTTACTTTAGCTATTATGGTGACAACAATGTAGGCTGTGTGTAGTGGTTATGACATGGTTTGGCTTGGAAAGGTTTTATCGCCTGGTCACATACAGCTGATGTGTTGTGCATTGTCCACAAGCGAAGGGAAAAGGTGAGAGGAGGAGAGCGCGTAGATGTGAAAAGGTGGTTGCTATGAAAGTGTGTTTACGTGTGATCAGKGAWTCATTCCGCTAATTCTGTTGAAAGACGTTTCTTAAATGGAAGCAAACGGAACAAAACGGGGATAAACATAGATTCATTTCTTCAATAAAAACTCTCATTTGCAACTGTTGGAGTAATGATTACACCCTATATCAGCTAGATGTAAGCAAGAGTGTGCAAGGCGGTATTGAATGTCTCACTGTCTGTCCACGTGTCCCCATCTGTCACCTCAAATTTTTCGACCTGTGTGCACCTACGTTGTAAATGCTCATTCATAGGCTAGGTTGTAGCAACCTCATGATGGGTATAGGGACAATTCGAGTATCATGCAAGTAGCCTGAACCTATCGATGTTACATTGAACTGGGTGAATGGAATATGAATATCAGGCATCCAGTATGCTGTAATAGAAATAAGGCCGTGCTCATGAAAAAAATAGTTGTCCTCCCTCGTCTTAAACGACACAGACCGCCACTGGTGTGAAAGGGGTTGGGGGTGGAGGAAGGAATGAACCTTTTCTACTGCAGTAGTGGCAAAAAAATGAACAATATGCAGCCTGTTTTACTAAAGTAGCCTTAGCTGAATCATTCATGTAATAGAATAGAGCTCTTTTTTTTTACATAGACTTTTCTACATGGACTTTTTTACATTGTCAATATGTTTATAATGTAGTTATGGTGGTAACTGCTTGTAAATGCTCGGCCACTTTTAAGCTTCAAGTCCCATATCTCATATGTAATTTGTCCTCTGCGCTCGGAAAATAGCTGGAGGGGACGATCAGCCTAAAACACTGGTCATATAAAAATTGAAATATTTTCTGATTGATTCTTGTTTACATTATGCAGCTCCAAGCCATTTTAGAACCTATGGAGGATTTGGAAACTAGTTTTAATACTCGTTGATATGATGGATAACAAGTATGTTACAGCTACGTTTATTGATTTCTCAAGGCTCAAGCTACTTTCTGTTTAGGATCAAAATCGCAAATACCACAACACAAAACCACTGTAGAGAATTACATTTGAAATGAAATGTTTGATGTTGATAATATCCAATAATGTTTAAATGGACAATATATAAAATCATGTCCCATTAACGTATACTATTGTGACATTTACATGGACTCAAGCAGGCAAGGGAACTAAATACTTTTTCAGAGAGACGCAATTACCCTTGGCTTTCTAATTAATAACTGCAAAAATCAAAACAAACAGAACCGTGACCTAATGAAACGAGGCCGACACGCTATTGTACACGCAGCCGCAGACATCGTGTGAGCTACAGTAACTAGCCCACAACAACAAAACAACTCATTTCCTGAGCATGTAACCCTGTGTATGCTCAGTGGCTAATTTATCTTATTAGTGAGCTAACGAGKACGGAGAAACGCACATTTCATCCTGCATTCGAGTAGACGAACAGCCTCTGCCGGAGCCACGCAACCGTAAGGAATGATGTTTGCTTGTCACTGGAAAATGAACGCCGGCCATTTTCTGTGTAATTAACCATGTTTCCCTCCAAATTTGAACAACAACAGATTTTATAATGGTAATCAGGTCCAGTGAAAAAGATGTATGAGGACTGTACTAGATTGGATTGGTGAAATTCATAGAGGACTGTACAAGCCAGTCCCCCCCTATGAATGCCAGGCAATGTTTCTTTTAAATATGTTCTGTTACTTTTGCAACAACATATTTCTGTTGTCTGTACTTACCTACAACATTCATCAGTAAATATTCCAACTCCCTTGGACATAGAATGTTCCAGGTAAAACAAGACATGTGTTCACCATGATTGCTATAATATCCTGTCTTATTGCAACAAGACGCACACACAGTAACATTCCTTCAAACACCTATGTGGTACAGCTACACCACGCAGACACGGCAACGGCCTACACTACCGCCAAGTCCAACAAAATGATGGGGTGCTTTGCGCCGACTTCCTTTCACCTCGATGCCTCCCTACACAGGACTTGGGAATGTGCCAAAAAAAAGCTCAGGAAAAAGTCCTAAGAGGATCCTTCCAAAGTGGAGCTGATTTCACAAGAGACTCTTTCTCTTCTTTCTATCCTGCAGATAAAAAAAAAAAAAGGTTTTATGGATGCCAAGAGGCATTAAATTCTTCCCACATGAGGTGGAATGGGATCTTGTCTCTCTCTCTCTCTCTCTCTCTTCTCCTCTCTCTCTCCTCTCTCTCGTCTCTCTCCTCTCTCTCTCTCTCTCTCTCTCTCTCTCTCTCTCTTCTCTCTCTCTCTCTCTCTCTCTCTCTCTCTCTCTCTCTCTCTCTCTCTCTCTCTCTCTCTCTCTCTCTCTCTCTCCTCTCTCTCTCTCTCTCTTCGTCTCTCTCGCCTCTCTCTTCTCCTCTCTCTCTCTCTCTCTCTCTCTCTCCTCTCTCTCTCCTCTCTCTCTCTCTCTCTCTCTCTCCTCTCTCTCTCTCTCTTCTCTCTCTCTCTCTCTCTCTCTCTCTCTCTTCTCTCTTGGCTCTCTCTCTCTCTCTCTCTCTCTCTCTCTCTCTCTCTGCTGTCTCTAACTCTTTCTCTCTTTCGGGTGTTGTTGAATCAATGCTGTGTCTGTGAAGCACCTTCACTGGGGCTCAGCCGGTCTTAATAAGCATGAATTCTGATTCTCGGGAGCCTATTGCCTTTGTTCCACAGAACCAGGAGGTTTGTCTGTGTGTGTGTGTGTTAGAGAGTAAGTGAGTGACAGAGAGAGACAGTTACAAATCGATACAGTTGCATATCGGGATATTATTTTTGACGATATTCTTTTTGCACAGGTATTCTTTCTTCATATCTTCTTCTCCATCTTCTTTTTGAAATAGGGAGCCAATTTTATTTCCATGACTGATCAAAACTGGTTTKCTCATGACTCTCTCTTGTCCCTCTGCAGCAGACATATGGTGAGCARTATGTTTGGAACATCGAATCGCAATAAAATCACAGTATCGCAATCACAATACATATACAGAGTGTAGAATCATGAGAATCGTGAGAATCGCAATACATATTCTATCAGTACCTAAGTGTGGTGATAACATGGTATCGCGAAGTCCCTGGCAATTCCCAGTCCTACTACCTACTACCTAAGACTGGTCCAGAAAACTGCAGCCTCAGAGTGAGCGAGCAGGGTGGGGTAGTGAAATGTTCTCCGGTCGTGCAGATCACAGCGTAATGAAAGAATGAGGGATGAGTAAGAGACATTACAGGGAGAGAAGTCCATTTTCCAATCTGAAACTGTCCGGTGTGAATCTAAACTTTAAAATGGCATATTTTATTAACTCATACCCAAATAAGATTGTTGACTCATCCTATACTCCTATTTGTGGCTAAAGCATAAATTGAAATAGAAACACTTAAAGAACCAAACCTCAAACTGTATCTCAAACAGATTGCTTGTAATTTCCTCATAGAGGATGATGTCATCCGCGGGCCAATCAGCGGTGTATTCGCGTTWATGTTTTTTATGAGCCCGCACCATTCTGTTGTTGGGGTATGCCCACACCATTTGAACACAAAAGCAGATGTTTAACCTACTTAATTACCCTTTTTTGGAAGGAAAACTCTTTCAGTCATAACATAATTCATTATGTGTCAT
Source organism: Salvelinus sp. IW2-2015 (assembly GCF_002910315.2). Classification (NCBI taxonomy): domain Eukaryota; kingdom Metazoa; phylum Chordata; class Actinopteri; order Salmoniformes; family Salmonidae; genus Salvelinus; species Salvelinus sp. IW2-2015. The sequence continues at coordinate 32,609,881 of NC_036840.1, forward strand.
ATTTCCTAGAAATCTGGAAACACTGGACTGTTCCTTTAAGCCTGCTGTGTGAGTTATGGGGCGGGAGCGAAGGGGGTAGCGAAAGACTGGTGTGTACTGTAAGGGGCCTGGGGTCCGGATCTCACATAACAGAGAACCAGGAGAGCTCCCAATGAGTGTAGACAGCCTGCTGCTGCCTGCTGCCGCTCAGCTAATCAGATGGGGGGAGGAGAGGAGGCAGGGGGTAACTGATTAATAAAAAAMAWWTTTTTTACTGCATAATAAATAAATGTGACTGGTCAATTGTGTGATTTTAACATGATTAATTATGTATTTTTTTTATCCAACCACAGGATCCCGTCCTCAATGTTCAAAATACGCCAGAGAGAATAATTTAGCAACAGAGGATCAATAGTTTATAAAAAAAAACTGTGGGATTCAGATTTATCACAAGCACATACAAGTATCTGCCMAAATAAGTAAACACCAACATAAAGTGTCTTAAAAGGGTGTTGTGCCACCACGAGCTGCCTGAACAGCTTCAATGCGCCTTGGAAAAGATTCTACAAGTGGACCTAAACCATGCCAGGAAAATGCACCCCACACCATAACATATAGTTTGAATCCCTTGTTTCCCCAAGTGTTTGCTTTATTTTGGCAGTTACCGGTATGCCTACAGTCCAGAAGGCCGCCATTTTGGCAGCATGTGCATCAAATATAGGCTACAGTTTGTTGCGTTGTGGCATAGACATAAACTCAGCAAAAAAAGAAATGTCCCTTTTTCAGGACCCTGTCTTTCAAAGATAATTCATAAAAATCCAAATTWYTTCACAGATCTTCATTGTAAAGGGTTGTTCAAACAATTAATGAACATGCACCTCTGGAACGGCCGTTAAAACACTAATAGCTTACAGACGGTATGCAATTAAGGTCACAGTTATGAAAACTTAGGACACTAAAGAGGCATTTCTACTGACTCTGAAAAACACCAAAAGAAAGATGCCTAGGGTCCCTGCTCATCTGCGTGAACGTGCCTTAGGCATGCTGCAAGGAGGCATGAGAACTGCAGATGTGGCCAGGGCAATACATTGCAATATTCGTACTATGAGACGCCTAAGACAGAGCTACAGGGAGACAGGACGGACAGCTGATCGTCCTCGCAGTGGCAGACCACGTGTAACAACACCTGCACAGGATCGGTACATCCGAACATCACACCTGCGGGACAGGTACAGGATGGCAACAACAACTGCCTGAGTTACACCAGGAACGCAAAATCCCTCCATCAGTGCTCAGACTGTCCGCAATAGGCTGAGAGCGGCTGGACTGAGGGCTTGTAGGCCTGTTGTAAGGCAGGTCCTCACCAGACATCACCGGCAACAACGTTGCCTATGGGCACAAACCCACATCGCTGGACCAGACAGGACTGGCAAAAAATGCTCTTCACTGAAGAGTCGCGGATTCGCGTTTATCGTCGAAGGAATGAGCGTTACACCGAGGTCTGTACTCTGGAGTGCGATCGATTTGGAGGTGGAGGGTCCGTCATGCTCTGGGGCCGTGTGTCACAGCATCATCGGACTGAGCTTGTTGTCATTGCAGACAATCTCAACGCTGTGTGTTACAGGGAAGACATCCTCCTCCCTCATGTGGTACCCTTCCTGCAGGCTCATCCTGACATGACCCTCCAGCATGACAATGCCACCAGCCATACTGCTCGTTCTGTGGGTGATTTCCTGCAAAACCGGAATGTCAGTGTTCTGCCATGGCCAGCGACGAGCCCGGATCTCAATCCCATTGAGCACGTCTGGGACCTGTTGGATCGGAGGGTGAGGGCTAGGGCCATTCCCCCCAGAAATGTCCGGGAACTTGCAGGTGCATTGGTGGAAGAGTGGGGAACATCTCACAGCAAGTACTGGCAAATCTGGTTCAGTCCATGAGGAGGAGATGCACTGCAGTACCTAATGCAGCTGGTGGCCACACCAGATACTGACTGTGACTTTTGATTTTGACCCCCCCTTTGTTCAGGGACACATTATTCCATTTCTGTTAGTCACATGTCTGTGGAACTTGTTCAGTTTATGTCTCAGTTGTTGAATCTCGTTATGTTCATACAAATATTTACACATGTTAGGTTTGCTTAAAATAAAACGCAGTTGACATTGAGAGGACGTTTCTTTTTTTGCTGAGTTTATAATCCATAGATGGGTTTTGTAACCTCTGACCCTGGCAATCTGACTGTTAAACTCATGGGTACACTAGCATTGGATGCCATTCATGACTTGAATGGGAACTGCCACCTATAGATTATATTTCTATAGTTGCGGCTGTCGGTTTGCCTTTTGCAAATAAAAAAAACCTCCCAATTTGTAGCTAACAGCAGAACTATTTTTCAAAGTATCTCATCTTGAGATGGGCTATTGCCACGACGAGCGCGTCGGCCATCACCGCGAGTAACCTATGGCTTCATCATCATTAGGTGAGTCAATGTGCCACTGGAAATTGTATTTAGTAGCCTATTGTAGCCTATGATATACACTGCATTTGCAAAGTATTCAGACCCCTTGACTTCTTCCACATTTTTTTTTAACGTTACAGCCTTATTCTAATAATTAACAAATAAATGTTTTCCCTCATCAACCTACACACAACACCCCATAAATAAATAAAAAACAGAGTATACATAAGTATTCAGWCCCTTTGCTATGAGACTCGAAATTGAGCATCCTGTTTCCATTGATCATCCTTGAGATGTTTCTGAAACTTGATTGGAGTCCACCTGTGGTAAATTCAATTGATTGGACATGATTTGGAAAGGCTCACACCTGTGGTTCCACAGTTGCCAGTGCATGTCAGAGCAAAAATCAAGCCATGATGTCGAAGGAATTATCTGTAGAGCTCCGAGGGGATTATGTTGAGGCACTTATCTGGGGAAGGGTACCAAAAACTTCTGAACCTTCCAGAACGACAACCGTCTCTGCAGCACTCCACCAATCAGGGCTTTATGGTAGAGTGGCAGAAAATGTGGAAAAGGTCAAGGGGTATGAATACTTTCCGAATGCACTGTTTGTTGCCTGCTAATATTGTGCAATCTGTGTGTGGTCCTCTTCATTGGTCTCAGCTGTTGTTTGTTTGAATTCAAGACAAGATTGATCTCTGTTTCGCAGAGTCAGAGTAGCCACTCATTCAGGTCACTTGTGTGTTATTAAAAAAGATGCAGCTAATGTCTTTTGCCATGTCAACGAGGTAGAATGAAATAGATTTTTAAAAGGTAGATATTTCTGGACCATCCAGAAACAAATCCCCCATGTGTGGAAATGTCTTTATTATAAAGGGCTTTTTCTTCAACAGTAAATTGACCACGCATTGAATTGCATCTTGGTGCACGGATTTGTTTCCAGAAAATGATGGTGTGCCGGGAAGGCGGGAAGGGATGGGGGGTATAAAAAAACAAAGCCCCGGGGCCTATGATTTCTTAATCCGGCCCTCGGAATCATGGGTAAAATGACATTGTGTTTATGCTAAAACACTTGGAGGATGTGCATGCAGGTAGGAGGTGTTCGTAAATGTACAGTAAGAGTCTGTGTCTGTCGGTGCGATTGTGTATTTAAGGTGAATAAAAGTGTAGGGAAGAGGAGGAGTGTGAGATGTGTTCCCTAGGAGGTGAACAGACACTGAACACGGCTGTCAGCTCCCCAGGAGAGAGTGAGGTGGTGGGGGAGGGAGCAGAAGAGAGATGGGGGAGAGGAAAAGAAGTAGAAAGAGAGAGTGGGAACAAGAAAGAAAGAAAAGGAGAGGAGCAGAAGAGAGGAATAGGGAGAAAGAGAAATGGGAGCGAGAGAGCAAAAGAGAAAATAGGGAGAAAGAGAGAGAAAAATAAATGGGAGCAAACGAGAGGAGTGAAGAGAGAGCAAGGGAGAGAGAGACCGAAAGATGGTTACTGTGAAAAAAATGAAAAAAGCTAGGCACTAGCGAAAAGAGAAAAAATCAGAGAGTCAGATAGCAGCGGTTGAGAGTAGACTCCTCTGTCTCATAATTTCATGGGCATGTCTCCTCTCTCTCATGAGGCCTCTCCTCTCCTCATACCTGCCACGTCTCTCCTTGCACCCTATCTGCTCATCATTTAGGGAACCAGCCCCTGATAATGATTCCACCCCATCGTCCTCCCACTGGGCTCAGAAGTCAATTCAACGTCTATTCCACATTGGTTCAACGTCATTTCATTGAAATGACATGGACACAACGTTGATTCAACCAGTGTGTGCCAGCTGGCTGTCAGTCCTCCGTCATCAAACAGCACACTGTTTAATTGAATGCCTGAATGAGGAATCCTCTATAATTTGCACCTCATCTCCCTCTCTCCACCCTTTCATCATTATTTCGATGTCTTTCTTTTTTTTCTGGTGGGTTCATTTGCTGTGGCCAGCTGGTCCTTGGGCTAGCAGATCRCGTGTGGTTAGGTTAGGCTGCCAGACAGGCTGACATAGAACCCGGGTACGCCATTTTTACCACCTCTGCCAGCCACCCATGGCATCTGCCCCCCTTCAAACAATTGTTGTTGCCATGCCAACAAACGATGGGATGCGTGATGAACGCGAGACGATGTGCACACAGCTTTGAATGTAAACCTGCTGCCTGCTCTTTGAATGGGGGAGTTTGTCTAGACTGAGAGGGAGTTTGGCTACTGGGATGTTTTCAGATCCCCATACATCTCTTAGTCAAACACCTGGAAGTGCGAGTACCCAATTCCGCCACTGGGGGAGCTGGCACACAATCTATAGCCAAGTGCAACATCTCAGAGAAGAAGAGGAAGAGGCAGAGCAGTATGACTTCTGTTCTGATTCATACCCATTGGGATGAGACAGTCTGGGCTTGATATTATGATATGTTATTGCCATAGTTAATAACAATAACCCATTCAGCTAATGTGATAAAAGTGTTTAAGTGAGGCGCAACATCGGCCCTGCTACGCAATCAGTGTGCTTGTTCCAGCCATAAATCCTAGCGCTAATGCCATTTTAGCTCTTTATCCTCGACGAGTCGCGCTAGCCAACAACATTGAAAATATAAAAGTACCGTCTGTATAAATATATACAGGGATAAATGAGCGTGTTGGAAGTGTTGTGAGTTACAGAGGTACGGTAATGACTGTGATTACCATGGGTTTAGCCTCCAGTTCCACGGTGACCCACTTTCATTTGGCAGAGAGAACAAGGGCCTTTGATATTTATTCAGATCACAGTTCGGTATTCTGCTGCTTCTGCCTGACACAACTCCCCATCATCAGCCCCAGTTAATTTAACACTCTGACTCTCTCTCTCTTTCTGTGACTCTCTCTCTCTTTCTGTGACTCTCTCTCTTTCTGTGACTCTCTCTCTTTCTGTGACTCTCTCTCTCTTTCTGTTACTCTCTCTCTCTTTCTGTGACTCTCTCTCTCTTTCTGTGACTCTCTCTCTCTTTTCTGCGACTCTCTCTCTTCTTGTGACTCTCTCTCTTTCTGTGACACTCTCTATTTCTGTGACACTCTATTTCTGTGACACTCTCTTTCTGTGACACTCTCTCTTTCTGTGACACTCTCTCTTCTGTGACACTTCTCTCTTTCTCTGACACGCTCTCTTTTTCTCTGACAACTCTCTCTTTCTCTGACACCTCTCTCTTAGCTCTCTCTCCTCTTATTGTCTTTCCATCCTCCCTTTACATCTGTTTTTCATATCTCTGCTTTCTTACTCGCTCACTCACACTTGATCACACCCTCCCTCCCACTCTCTCCCTCCTCCCCAACCTCCCCTCTTCTCCCATTCTTCTCCTTCCTCCTCCTCTCCCTTCCTCCCATTCTCTCCCCCTCCCCATTCTCCCCATTCGCGTCCATCCTCCAGCCTCCCCACCCATTCTTTCCCTCTCTCTAAATCAGCATTTTCCTCTGTCATAACCTGTCATCATTAGCTCTGTGCTAATCAACCAGAGTTTCCCATTAATATCCATTCTCATCCCAGTGGAGCAGCGGTGGTGACAGGAATAAAAGAGAGATGGAAAATTGGCCTTTAATAACATGCACACAGTTCTAATGGCCTGGCCTGGACCGTGCTGTAATCAAATGCTCAAATAGAAATCAGAGAGAGCGATGGAGGGATGGAGGGAGAAGGGCGGGGGGGTGGAGAAGGGAGACAGAGGTAGGAGGGGGAGAGAGAAAGAGTAGGCAGAGAGAGAGAGGGGGAGAGAGAAAGAGTGAGAGAAAGAAAGACAGAGTAGTGTGCTACTGATTTGGGAGGAGGAATGGGACTGGGATGAAAGCGAGAGAGTGAACACACAAAATGGGGGCATGCAGAAAGAAAATGGTGGCTGTGGAGGCTAAGATACGTGTGCTGAATCTCCCAAACTGATAAACAGACAGATAATGATTGGGTGTTGAGCACCTCTTGACCACTATTGGGGCACAGGCCAATGGTCAGCGACCTATCAGACAGAGGTCACATAGATAAGAAATACAACTAATGCAGCAGAGATATGTGGCCGGACTAGTAAGAACGTACTCCTGATGTTGCCTTAATGTGTAGTCCCCAAAAGCTTCTATTCAAATCCTATTACAAACTCTTCTGAGCAACATCGTCAAACAAACTTCCTCGTCCATATCCACCTTTCCAAAAGGACACCAGGCAAGAGCAGTGACAATGGCAGCCATTTTGTGCTGACGCGCCCCCCCGCCCCCCAACCCTCCAGCCCCTAATGTGACTAAATGGGGTCTCTGCAGAGTAAACAGGGAAACGTGACAAGGCCAAAATCCCATTGGCAGAAGGAACACATGCAGTACATGACAAACGACGTGTCATGCATATTGTTGAAATGAGGTGGACTGCGCAGCTGTTTGGTTAACACAGTCAGTACCATTACAAAGCCTACCCTCGCTCTGTTCCCAAATCTGGGAGGCAAGCAGGGGGAGTCTGTGCTCCATCAAGAAACACAGAGAGAGAGAAGGGGAAGGAGAGAGATTCAAAGAGAGAGTGACAAAGAGAGATAGACAGAGAGAGGGAGAGGGAGAGAGAGAAAGAGAAAGAGAAAGAGAGAGAGAGCCCCCCAAAAACAAATAAGGCCACATCACAATTAGGCCACACCTCCATAAGGCCACGTCTCAATAAATCCACATCTCAATAAGGCCACATCTCCATAAGGCTACATCTCAATAAGGTCACATCTCCATGAGTCCACATCTCAATACGGCCACATCTCCACGAGTCCACATCTATGTGAGTCCACATCTCAATACGGCCACATCTCCATGAGTCCACGTCTATACGAGGCCACATCCCGATAAGTGCACATCTCAATAAGGCCACATCTCCATGAGTCCACATCTATGTGAGGCCACATCTCAATACAGCCACATCTCCATGAGTCCACAGCTATATGAGGCCACATCTTGATACGTGCACATCTCAATAAGGCCACATCTCCATCTGTCGGAACACATACAATATGCATACAAAGCTTCTCTCTCTCTTTCTCTCTCTCTCTCTCTCTCTCTCTCTCTCTCTCTCTCTCTCTCCTCTCTCTCTCTCTCTCTCTCTCTCTCTCTCTCTCTCTCTCTCTCTCTCCTCTTCTCCTCTCTCGCTCTCGCCCTCTCCGCTTCTCGCTCTCGCTCTTGTTCTCTCGCTCTCTCCCTCCTCCAGAACAGAACCATAAATCTTCTTCCTGACTGTTTTATGCTCCGTGGAACAGTGCCTTTGATGACAGTTAATTTCATGCCAATTGTTCAGCAGTAATTTCCCTCTTTTTTGTCTGTTGGTTTGGTTGAAGACAAACCCCTGTGTGTGTTTGATTAAACACCTAGGTCTAATCAACGGAGGAGAGGAAATCGATGGAACAAACCATGTACTTTTTTTAAGGGAGCTGGCTTTTAATTTGCCGATCCATATTGCGGAGAACATACAAGCTGCAAGGTGTTTTTGTCCGACCTCGAAAGGTTAATGAAAACATTCTGTTGATCAAAATACCACTTAAACACCAATGTGTGGACTAAACACGGCAAGAATATGCAATTTATTTCGTCTCTCAAAGAAGATAAATGATATCCTTTCTTAGTGTTAAATCCATCTGAATTGTGTTGAAGTGTATATCAGCCACAGCACTACATCTGTTCTGCCAAGTGGTTCTTCAAACTGGAAGAATTAAACCCTTCACAGCTGACAACATACCTCCCAGAAACAAACCAAACCTGGCCTTGAACGTTATGCTATCTAAAATGACAGGCTGGATGTAGCTGGGTATAGATTACGCCCCAGCTGTCCGTACGTCTGTCTATTTGTCTGCCTGTCTATCTGTCTGCCTGTCTGTCTGCCTGCATGTCTGTCTGTCTTTCCATCTGTATGTCTATCTTTCTGTCGGTCTGTTTCTGTGTATGCTTCCTATCCCAGGGTAGAGAGCATAACCAAGTTAAACAGCTGCTGTTAATCTCCTCCTGATGGATCTGGAGTGGCTGTAACTCTGCAGTGGAGAGACAAGGTACAGGCATCATTCCATTAACTCTGCTTACCACCTGACCTGGCCCGCTCATCCTGGCCCACCCCTCCCCCTTTCATTTTTCACATTTTAGTCTCGCTCTCTTTCCCGTTCCCTCCGCACCTCTCTCTCCCTCCTCTTTCTCTCGCCCTCCCGTTAGCTCTTTCACTCTCTCCCTCTCCACCACCCATCTCTCTCTCTCTCTCACCTCCCCACATCACTCTCTCTTTCTTCTCTCCATGACTCTCAGAGGAGGAGGAGGCGGCGCGGTCGTGGCCTAGTGGTTTCTGATAGATTAAATACCTGTAAATGGATCTCAACAGATGGGGACTTCATGTAGCGTCACTCCACCACCCCACCAGTTTAGAGGCGCCATGTCACGGGCCAGCCACCGCCAGCCCTCCCTGCCTCAACCCACTGCCATGTCGGCATTCTGACTATACCACTCAGGAGGAGGGGGTGGGAGACGAAGGGAGAAAGGAAAGTGGAGGGGAAAAGGATGAGTATGAAGGAAAGTAAGAGGGGAATGTGAAGGATGTTGGTTGAGGGAGGTTGAGGGAGCGAGAAGAGGACAATGGTCATCCCAACATGGAGTGAAAATCGCCTGTATAGGCTAGTTATTGTACTTGCACGACTATCGACCAGTGCTACCTTCGGGAAGTCAGCCAACATTCATACAACTGACTCCATGCTGGCCAGTGAGGGTAACGTGACCGCCACCGGCCCTTTCTCAACAAAAAGGGAAAGCGCTAACTAATAATTTAGAGCTATTTAACTGAAAGAAGATTGCAGGGAGTGAGGCTCGGGGTATAGAGCAGATAGGAGCAGAGTGTTTAATGCAATAGAGATAGCAGAGTCATTTAAAGCACCACTGACACCACCGCTATGCTAGCTACAGGCCACAACTCTCTCTCTCTCATTCTCTCCCTTTCACTCTGCCACTATGACCTGCGCCGCATGGATGAACTATATACTATTACATGGAGAAAATAGAGAAACACTAGTTTCTCCATGGGCTGAGTCGCAGGTACAAGTCAAAGTAGATTCTCATTTTGTTTTTTAGCTCCACAATGACAAGACAGGGGAAAACAAGCTACTAGCTAGCTGTTAGCATCTTTCAGCGGTCTATGGGTTCTCTTGGTCATGGCTGGTTGACTGTTTTCTTCTAATTGGAGACAGAGACACTGGTGGGAGACAGGAGCATTTACCCTCTGAACGAGGCAATAGGAAAGGGAAGGCTACCATACCAGGGGAGATACAAAACAACCATATATACTTCACTTGGGAAGGGGGAATAGCACAACAGAAGAATAGCACAAGACCTCCTCGTTATTGGCAAACGAATGTGCACTGGTGTTACTCTGAACTGCATCCCCCCTTCCCCGAGGAGGTTCCCTATACGGGGAGGAAGGATATGATTAAAGTGCAGGAGCGTGTTGGGGCTCCGTTTGATGTTGGGATGAGGCATGTAGCCCTGCCGCCACCCTTTGACTGTCAACCACGCTGAGCCCCTGTGAAACAGCGGAGAGATCAGAGCCCCACGCTTACCGGGAACGTACACCTACCCGCCGGCTATTAACGCTCGGGAATATCTCTGCGAATCGGTAATTTACACCTCCATTTGGGGAGTAATACACACAGCCCCCTGCTAAGCCCTTGTTTTTATCACGCTGAGGTCTTTAAAATGCTACATTGTCATTCCCCATAAAAAGGAATGGGGGTAGCTTGCAGGCAGCATCAATAACAATGACTAGAAAAATGAAAAATGAGAAGGGTTTATAGGGTGACTGTTGTAGATGGTAGAAGGCTTTCAGGGGTGACATGTACCTGAAATTGTAATGGCTACCTCACATATTTGGACTGAAGTGTTCTGGTCTCTGTCTCTTTTACACTGCTATTACTTTGTCTCTCTTACACTCTTTTCTCAAGCTCGTTTGCTTCCTACTCTTTTATAATCTACAGAACCACACCATCCTGGCAATTTAATCCTCTCTGCATTTCCTCCCCTTTCCCGCCCTTTCTTTCATCCCTTCTATGACTCTATTCGGAAACATGGTGGCCATTTTAGATTTGAGCAGCCAGAGTATCCCACACACATCAGCAGCCTCTCGGTGTCAGTGACTCGGGCAGCTAAGAGCACATCTAGAGAAAAATGCCTCCAATTACAGAAGGAACTGTGGCTGACCTCATGAATTTTATCAGGCTCGTGTATTCTAAATAGTCGCGTGACAACGGCCTAAATGAGACCATTTAATTGGAAAACATGAGCTCTGGTTGCAAGGGTCTGCATAAATATCATTCCCCCTCTCTTTTCCTTAAGACACAGAGTACCATATAGGACTTCTCCTCAGGTAAGCATAGAAACGATATGTAAAACAGTGCCGAGAGATAGAGAGAGAAAAAGGATTTCTCGTGAATATAAAAGGAGGAAGGGAAAGAGAAGGGAATAATGAATGAAAGAGAGATTGGGAGAAAGGAAGAAACACAGATGAGTAATTTGCCTTTGTGTGAGTGAGAAAGAGAGAGGGGTTATGTATGTATATATATGTTAAGATATTTGATCAAGGTTTAAGATAAATTATTAAATAATTCAACCCAGAAACTTAACCATTAGGATTAGAGGTTATGTAGCATGGACAAGGGGTAATTAAAAACGATAACCATTGTGGAAGAAAGGAATGTATGTATAGTGGGACAAAAAAGTATTTAGTCAGCCACCAATTGTGCAAGTTCTCCCACTTAAAAAGATGAGAGAGGCCTGTAATTTTCATCATAGGTACACTTCAACTATGACAGACAAAATCGAGATTTTTTTTCTCCAGAAAATCACATTGTAGGATTTTTTATGAATTTATTTGCAAATTATGGTGGAAAATAAGTATTTGGTCACCTACAAAACAAGCAAGATTTCTGTCTCTCACAGACCTGTAACTTCTTCTTTAAGAGGCTCCTCTGTCCTCCACTCGTTACCTGTATTAATGGCACCTGTTTGAACTTGTTATCAGTATAAAAGACACCTGTCCACAACCTCAAACAGTCACACTCCAAACTCCACTATGGCCAAGACCAAAGAACTGTCAAAGGACACCAGAAAACAAAATTGTAGACCTGCACCAGGCTGGGAAGACTGAATCTGCAATAGGTAAGCAGCTCGGTTTGAATAAATCAACTATGGAAGCAATTATTAGGAAATGGAAGACATACAAGACCACTGATAATCTCCCTCGATCTGGGGCTCCACGCAAGATCTCACCCCGTGGGGTCAAAATTATCACAAGAACGGTGAGCAAAAATCCCAGAACAACACGGGGGACCTAGTGAATGCCTGCAGAGAGCTGGGAGCTGGGCATTGAAGATGAAACGTGGCTGGGTTTTTCAGCATGACAATGATCCCAAACACACCACCCGGGCAACGAAGGAGTGGCTTCGTAAGAAGCATTTCAAGGTCCTGGAGTGGCCTAGCCAGTCTCCAGATCTCAACCCATAGAAAATCTTTGGAGGGAGTTGAAAGTCCGTGTTCCAGCAACAGCCCCAAAACATCACTGCTCTAGAGGAGATCTGCATGGAGGAATGGGCCAAAATACCAGCAACAGTGTGTGAAAACCTTGTGAAGACTTACAGAAAACGTTTGACCTCTGTCATTGCCAACAAAGGGTATATAATATTTTCCACCATAATTGCTAATAAATTCATAAAAAATCCTACAATGTGTGTGACCTATGATGAAAATTACAGGCCTCTCTCATCTTTTTAAGTGGAGAAACTTGCACAATTGGTGGCTGACTAAATACTTTTTTGCCCCACTGTATGTGCCGAAAGAAAGCAAAGAGACTCGTTAACCTATGTTTGAACCGATCCAGCTATAACTCTGTGGAGATAAGACAAGACAGCGAAAGCTCCTCCAGGTTTTCCGTATCTGGGGACGGGACGAAGTCAGCTAAGTGGTAATAAAGTGTGGTGAGACTTCAGGAGATAATCCAGAATAGTGTGTAATTTATGTGCGTTAGTGTGTTGGAATGGACTTTGGAATCAGCTTTGTCTTGTCGGAGAGGAGGAGGGACATTTTAGGACGCTATGACGCTATGTGTGATATATAAACTAATGTACATGGTATTTTGAGTAGAGCTCTCTCGAGAATAAAGCTATTGATTAATTTGGTGACTAGTCTTTTGTCATTTTATGCAAATAAGAATCTTACAAATTCTTAGAAACGGACAGAGTGTTTGCTTTGTTATAATTAAATTGGTTAACGAACACATAGGAATCAAATTCCTTTATCAGAAGACGAGACGGAGGGAGGAGAGAAATGGTGATGTGTTGTAGATTGTGTTGTAGACTAGTACAGATTTGAATGAGAAGTATGATGTTGTTCTGTGCACTGTGTATGAAGACAAGTAGGAATTTCGCTGATGTGTATTCTCCTAACAACAACTACTACTACAACGAGAGGCTGAAACCAGTTCAGGGAACAGAACCAAAAACCGTAAAATAACTAAATATTTAGAGGAATGGAAACAGAAGCAGGAACAAAAGTGATCTTTAGTTTTTCCGGAACAGAACCATTATTTGAAAAACATGGGAACGGGTTAATAATTTTTTTTAAAGTCCCACGAAAACACCAACAAAGCGCCTATGCAAGGTACCCAGTCACTCAGAAACTATCTCCAGTGTCTGCCTGCCAGCTAGTTTTCTAGGCTAGTTAAGGACACTATAGTTATCATGTTTCACATTGGATTTATTAACAACAAAAAGGTAAGACATGTTTTGAATTCTGGTACCGCTGCACACAAGCTCGTTGGCTAGCTCTTGTCCAGGGCGTTGAGCTAACCTCGGCGTTGAGCCAACTCTCGTTCAAAGTTCCTCCATATTATCCGCTCCTCAGTAGGTATATAGCTAGTATATCATTATGTAATTGAGTTAAGTAATGATAGGCCTACTACTATTATCCTCAGTGGCGTCATGCACCCCAAAAATCTGAGGGGGCACAAAGTACACAAGGATGGCTGGGGGGATGGTCTGGAGGGGGCTAGGCCCCCTGATCGGAAGTTGGATATTTTTTATTTTTCAAACAGCTAAAACAGATTTTACCTGCAATCTAGAGCCATAATCATTATGCTCAATTATATGTAAACAAATAAGCCATGTGTTCTAGTTAAAGCCAACTTCATAAAATTGCTAGGAGGCTAGTACTGTAATATTAAAGAGAAACAACAATTACTCCACCGATTGGAGTCATTTAATGAGCTACATGTAAAAACTGATGATTTCCCAGGTTAAAGAAGGAACAGATGGGAACAATAGAAAGCGGTATTTTTTTGTTGTTGGTTTGAACCGGTTCAGAACTTTATTATGCTGGTTGGAACCATGGAACGGAACAAAATAATGGTGGTTCTGTTCGGAACTAAACGATTGGAAAATAAGTTTGGTTCCAACCCCTGACTGATACTGCTACTGCTACTACTATTTTGGACAAGCCAAAATATCTGCTCCATCCCTTTCTGTGCCACTTACCCCTCACCATTATTGAGATCCTGGTAAAAGCTGTCCTTTTTTTCTGCATGACAGTTTGAATTTCCAAAAATGATCTCGACCACTCTCATTCTTGATAACACTTAGAATATATTGATGTGTTATAGGGAGAAGTCGCTGAAGAAAATGTGCAAGTTGCTAAACATCCCACTGCTTTATACATAATTAGTCCTATCTGTACTCCTCAACGGCGTTCTCTGTGGCCCTCACATTTCACAATTAAGACTTTTTCCCACCGCACTCAATAAGTAATTAAATATATACTGGAAGCAGTAGCTAAATCATTGTCACAACATAGACTGAATTGAACCTTTTCACAAACTCAGCAGAGGAGTTGGATCTGGAATTAAAGTTGTTTCTTTAAGCCTGATTCAATTCTCCCCAGTTTTCCATTTCCTAGCCACAAAGATATGTCATCCATTGTCTTTGCCCCTTGAAAACGTCAGAATCCTAATATAAAAAGTAACCAAGCGAAAGGAAATGTCTCACTATCGCCAAACCCTGGTTGACGTGTTCCCAGGCGTACATGTATTTCTTTGTACCTGCTTCCACGGATTAAAACTGCATATAGTTTCAGCTTCTGGACTTTCATAGACAAATATGAATCATAGGTCTACACATCGTCTCATTTGGCCATTCAGTGTAAAATATGTACAATGTGTTTAATCACTTACCTAGATGTTTTCAAGGTGGTGTCAGGTGAAAGGAACAGCAGCGGAAAAAGAAGAGAAGAGAATATCGTTAGTTCAAGTGCCACATTTCAAATGTGTTGTCTGTTCTGTAGCAGGATTAGAACCAAGATCAGGATTAGAACCAAGATCAGGATTAGGACCAAGATCAAGTTTAAGACCAGGATCAGGATTAGGACCGAGACCAGGATTTAGGTCAGGATACGGATCAAGATCAGGATTAGGACCACGATCAGGATAAGGACCAAGACCAGGATTAGGACCAGAGATAAAGTCCAATATTTAATATGTATTTTAAAAGCAGATTGTGCTTGCAAGATGAACATACTGCAGAGTATATGTAAGAATGAATGGGACCAACAGAAAGAAATAGGCTTTTATTCTCAGCCCAAGAAACACCAGACTGGGTGATATGCAGTTAATGTTGACCTAGATCAGCAGTGAGAAATGATAAGAAGCAGCCCACAGAACCAGGGATGTTACAGCCTTACCCTTGGACTGAGAGACAGAGAGAGACAGAGAGAGCATCAGAGAGAACGTCAGAGAGAGCATCAGAGAGTCAGAGAGAGAATGCGAGAGAGAAGGAGAGAAAGAGAGAAATCTGCACTGCTTTACTGACCATGTGGGTCACAGTGACATGAGAGAGATGGAGGCAGGATGGAGGAGGGGAAGGCAAGCTTAACCATCTAGACTAGAGTATAAGCCCTGTCTAAGCCGCGGGGGGTTCTAAGCTAACATATGGAATTGTTTTAAAATGGTCATACCAAGGATCATTTAGCAATTGATTTAGAGTTTTAAGACCCCTTAAGATATCAAAACAAGTCTTATAAAATGATTGGATGAAACATTGAATTTGGCATTACTGCTATTAGCCAATAGAAACACATTGAATAACAGGTTTCAGGTAATAAAAAAGTAGAAATCAAAAGGAAGTTTATTCTGAAGTGTCTGTCCTCTATCTGAAAGATATAAGAAACTATTTATATTCCTTTTTCTTCAACGTATTTATCCCCTTATTTTAGGCACTAAACTATCTCCATATGTGACTCACGTCACTACTTCACATGAGAGCCATTTCAGCGTAAACATTTATTTTCTATCAAAATGTGTTTTATTTGGGCAGAAATGCCTTCTGGAACATGTGAACTTTCATGTGCCTTGAGAACAAACTTGTATGCCATCTGTAAATACGAATACGATTGTTAAATTACGAGCCTATTTAGTTTAGCCATGGAAAAAGTCAGGAACCTTCACGCTAGCCGTGATTGGTTGAGATAATGGATGGGCTGGACATGCCAAGAGATTAGTTTGGATTGAAGCATGCTTCTGTCTATAACATGAGCTGCTCAGTATGTGTAGGTAATCCTTTCTAATGTGGCTTTTTTGGAAGATATCAAGAAGAACTGCAAAAGTGTTGCTAATGCTCTCCACTTTCTGGAGGACCGAGTTTTGAAATCAGTTGAATGGCCTGTGGAAGCAGAGTATGATATCTAAGGAGAYGGAGAAAGGTTGTGGGTTTATTTTCCAGTCATAATGAATACAAATTAAGGCCTCCCGAGTGGCGCAGAAGTCTAAGGCACTGCATCACAGTTCTTCAGGCATCACGGCCAGCCGTTACCGGGAGGCCCATGAGGCGGCGCACAATTGGCCCAGCGTCGTCTGGGTTAGGGGAGGGATTGGCCGGCTGGGATTTCCTTGTCCCATCGCGCTCTAGCGACTCCTTGTGGTGGGCAAGCTGACTGAGATGCAGACGGGACAAGACTGTAACTACCAATTGGGGAGAAAAAGGGTTAAAAAAATATATAGATATAATTTTTTTTAAATGAATTTAAATTAGCTAAAGGTATGACGTGGTCAGCTTTATGATATGGTCATTAGTTGAACTGGCTAGCCAGCTAACTTAACATTAGCTAGCTAACAAGCTAGAAACGCACCAAAACATTGCTTAGAAAGTTGATTTTAGTTGCCTGGTTTGCTAAATTGACATATACCACATATATTTTTAAACAGATGGATTTATTGTTATTAAAATATACCAGTTATGCTATTTTAGACCCCCAAGCAGCCTGTCATTTTTGGGTTTATACTTTTCATAAAGACACGTTTGATGTTAGAAGACAATATAATGTTCATGATGTCACTGCGACAACTGTCTACAGACATGTCGATAGACATACAGTTGAAGTCAGAAGTTTACATACACCTTATCCAAATACATTTAAACTCAGTTTTTCCACAATTACTGACATTTAACCCTAGTAAAAACCCCTGTCTTAGGTCAGTTAGGATCACCACTTTATTTTCTGAATGTGAAATGTCAGAATAAAAGTAGAGAGAATGATTTATTTCCGCTTTTATTTCTTTCATCACATTCCCAGTGGGTCAGAAGATTACATACACTCAATTAGTATTTGGTAGCATTGCCATTAAATTGTTTAACTTGGGTCAAATGTTTTGGGTAGCCTTCCACAAGCTTTCCACAATAAGTTGGGTGAATTTTGGCCCATTCCTCCTGACAGAGCTGGTGTAACTGAATCGGGTTTGTAGGCCTCCTTGCTCGCACACGCTTTTTCAGTTCTGCCCACAAATTTTCTATGGGATTGAGGTCAGAGCTTTGTGATGGCCACTCCAATACCTTGACTTTCTTGTCCTTAAACCATTTTGCCACAACTTTGGAAGTATGCTTGGGGTCATTGTCCTTTTGGAAGACCCATTTGCGACCAAGCTTTAACTTCCTGACTGATGTCTTGAGATGTTGCTTCAATATATCCACATCATTTTCCTCCCTCATGATGCCATCTATTTTGTGAAGTGCACCAGTCCCTCCTGCAGCAAAGCACCCCCACAACATGATGCTGCCACCCCTGTCCTTCACGGTTGGGATGGTGATCTTCGGCTTACAAGCGTCCCCCTTTTTCCTCCAAACATAACGATGGTCATTATGGCCAAACAGTTATTTTTTGCTTCATCAGACCGGAGGACATTTCTCCAAAAAGTACGATCTTTGTCCCCATGTGCAGTTGCAAACTGTAGTCTGGCATTTTTATGGTGGTTTTGGAGCGGTAGCTTCTTCCTTGCTGAGCGGCCTTTCAGGTTATGTCGATATAGGACTCATTTTACTGTGGATATAGATACTTTTGAACCTGTTTCCTCCGGCATCTTCATAAGGTCCTGGGATTGATTTGCTCTTTTCGCACCAAAGTACGTTCATCTCTAGGAGACAGAACGCGTCTCCTTSCTGAGCGGTATTGCGGCTGCGTGATACCATAGTGTTTATACTTGCGTACTATTGTTTGTACTGATGAACGTGGTACCTTCAGGCATTTGGAAATTGCTCCCATGGATGAACCAGACTTGTAGAGGTCTACAACTTTTTCTGAGGTCTTTTCTTTTGATTTTCCCATGATGTCAAGGAAAGAGGCACTGAGTTTGAAGGTATGCCTTGAAATACATGCACAGGTACACCTCCAATTGACTCMAATTATCCAAATTAGCCTGTCTGAAGCTTCTAAAGCCATTACATCATTTTCTGGAATTTTCCAAGCTGTTTAAAGGCACAGTCAACTTAGTGTATGTAAACTTCTGACCCACTGGAATTGTGATACAGTGAATTATAAGTGAAATGATCTGTCTGTAAACAATTGTTGGAAAAATTACTTGTGTCATGTCCTAACCGACTTGCCAAAACTATAGTTTGTGAAGAAGAAATTTGTAGAGTGGTTAAAAAACTAGTTTTAATGACTCCAACATAAGTGTACGTAAACTTCCAACTTCAACTTTAGTATAAACCAGCATTTAGTCTTGAAATGGTTGTTTAGTACACTACCGTACTCACTCTGTTTAGCACAAGGCCTCACATGTGAATCCTTTAAGAGATAGGTGGGGCTAGGGCTGTGAAGGGTGTGATCGATGATGAATGGGTGTAGACAACGAATAGCTCTCCAGTAGGTGTACCAAAACATTCAAGGGTCATTTTCTCAAAAGTGGGGTTACAAGTTTCAACTTTCAAAGCAGAATTACTTTCCCATTGTTCCTCAGCTGAAGTGTTTGATATACCATTTCTAGCTCTGAGTCTCTACTTTTATCCAATATCAAAAACACCATTTCAAATGTTGCTACATAAGACCAAATCGAGCCGGTTAGTCACATACAGTTAATTCAGAAAGTATTCAGACCTCTTTTCCACATTTTGTTACGTTACAGCCTTATTCTAAAATGGATTAAATTAAACATGTTACTCATCAACCTACACAGAGTATCCCATAATGACAAAGCGGAAACAAGTTTTTAGACATTTTTGCAAATGTATTACCAATAAATAACAGAAATGCCTTATTTACATAAATGTTCAGACCCTTTTCTATGAGACTCGAGACTTGAGCTCAGGTGCATCCTGTTTCCATTGATCATCCTTCAGATGCTTCTACAACTTGATTGGAGTCCACCTGTGGTAAATTCAATTGATTGAACATGATTTGGAAAGGAACACACCTGTCTATATAAGGTCCCACAGTTGACAGTGAATGTGAGAGCAAAAACCAAGCCATGAGGTCGAAGGAATTGTCCATTGAGCTCCGAGACAGGATTGTGTCGAGGCACAGATCTGGGGAAGGGTATCAACAAATGTCTGCAGCATTGAAGGTCCCCAAGAACAGTGGCCTCCGTCATTCTTAAATGAAAGAAGTTAGGAACCACCAAGACTCTTCCTAGAGCTGGCCGCCTGGCCAAACTGAGCAATCGGGGGAGAAGGGCCTTGGTCAGGGAGGTGACCAAGAACCCGATGGTCACTCTGACAGAGCTACAGAGTTCCTCTGTGGAGATGGAAGAACCTTCCAGAAGGACAACCATCTCTGCAGCACTCCACCATTCGGGCCTTTGCGATGGCCAAACGGAAGCCACTCCTTAGTAAAAGGCACATGACAGCCCGATTGGAGTTTGCCAAAAGGCACCGAAAGGACTCTCAGACCATGAGAAACAAGATTATCTGTTGTGATGAAATTATGATTGAACTCTTTGGCATGAATGCTAAGCGTCACGTCTGTAGGAAACCTGGCACCATTCCTACGGTGAAGCATGGTGGTGGCAGCATCATGCTGTGGGGATGTTTTTCAGCAGCAAGGACTAGGAGACTAGTCAGCAAGGACTAGGAGACTAGTCAGGATCGAGGGAAGGATAAACAGAGCAAAGTACAGAGAGATCCTTGATGAAAAAAAAACTGCTCCAGAGTGCTCAGTACCACAGACTGGGGCGAAGGTTCACCTTCCAATAGGACAACTGCCCCAAGCACACAGCCAAGACAACGTAGGAGTGGCTTTGGGACAAGTCTCTAAATGTCCTTGAGTGGCCCAGCCAGAGCCTGGACTGGAACCCCATCGCACATCTCTGGAGAGACCTGAAAAAGCTGTACAGAGACGCACCCCATTCAACCTGACAGAGCTTGAGAGGATCGTCAGAGGAGAATGGGAGAAACTCCCCAAATACAGGTGTGCCAAGCTTGTAGCGTCATACCCAAGAAGACTCAAGGCTGTAATCGCTGCCTAGGTGCTTCAACAAAGTACTGAGTAAAGGGTTTATACTTATGTAAATGTGATATTTCAGTTTTTGCATTGAAATAAGTGTAGTGAATCCATTTTACAGTAAGACTGTAACATAGCAAAATGTGTAAAAAGTCAAGGGGTCTGAATGATTTACGAATGCACTATATATTTTCATTCATTTTTTAAAACTGGTACCTGGGTCATTCAGACGAGTCCTGTGAGGCCTGTGGATGTCCTAGAGCAAAACGGAGAACACCGTCGTGTTCATGAGAGTTGTACACGGATGGGTAGTGTGTAGGTAGTGTGTAGGTGGTGTGTAGGTAGTGTGTAGGTAGTGTGTAGGTAGTGTGTAGGTAGTGTGTAGGTAGTGTGTAGGTGGTGTGTAGGTGGTGTGTAGGGTAGTGTGTAGGTAGTGTGTAGGTAGTGTAGGTAAGTGTGTAGGTAGTGTGTAGGTAGTGTGTAGGTAGTGTGTAGGTAGTGTGTAGGTAGTGTGTAGTAGGTGATAGTAGCGTAGTGGTGTGTAAAGTGTGTGTAGGTAGTGTGTAGGTAGTGGTGTAGGTAGTGTGTAGGTAGTGTGTAGGTAGTGTGTAGGTGGTGTGGTAGGTGGTGTGTAGGTGGTGTGTAGGTGGTGTGTAGGGTGGTGTGTAGGTGGTGTGAGGTAGTGTGTAGGTAGTGTGTTAGGTATGTGTGTGTAAGGTAGTGTTGTAGGTAGTGTGTAGGTGTGTGTAGGTGGTGTGTAGGCGGTGTGTAGGTAGTGTGTAGGTGTGTGTGTAGTGTGGTGTGTAGGTGGTGTGTGTAGGTGGTGTGTAGGTGGTGTGTAGGTGGTGTGTAGGTAGTGTGTAGGTAGTGTGTAGGGTAGTTGTGTAGGTAGTGTGTAGGTGGTGTGTGGTAGTGTGTAGGTGGTGTGTAGGTAGGTGTGTAGGTAGTGTGTGTAGGTGGTGTGTAGGTAGGTGTGTAGGTTTAGTGTGGTAGTAGTGTGTAGGTAGTGTGTAGGTAGTGTGTAGGTAGTGTGTAGGTGGTGTGGTAGGTGGTGTGTAGGTGGTGTGTGTAGGTGGTGTTGTAGGTTGGTGTGTAGGTGGGTGTGTAGGTAGTGTGTAGGTATAGTGTGTAGGTAGTGTGTAGGTAGTGTGTAGGTAGTGTGTTAGGGTAGTAGTGTAGGTGGTGGGTGTGTAGGTGGTGTGTAGGTAGTGTGTGTAGTGTAGGTGTGTAGGTGGTGTGTAGGTGGGTGTGGTAGGTGTGTGTAGGTAGTGTGTAGGTAGTGTGTAAGAGGTAGTTGTGTAGGTTGGTGTGTAGTGTATTGTAGGTAGTGTGTAGGTAGTGTGTAGGTGTGTAGGTAGTGTGTAGGTAGTGTAGGTAGTGTGTAGGTAGTGTGTAGGTAGTGTGTAGGTAGTGTGTAGGTGTGTAGGCCGTCCAGACGCTACAGACGTTTTTGTGAGAAGAGCGATTTTCAGGATGTCTCGTGGTCTATCTATTCCCCTTATCACCGCAGATGTGGAAGGGTCATATCGGCGGATGTGTTCGATTGAGATGCAGCAAAACACGAGAAATCTGTAGCTTAAACAGATGGATTTTGATGTTTTTTTTGTTTTGTTATGTTAATTGGATTTCCGCAGGGGCGCAGAAATTGTAGGCTACGTGTTAAAGGCTGCTTAATGTGTGTATGTATGTGTGGGTGTGTGTATGTGTGTGCGTATGTGTGTGTTTGGGTGTGTGGGTGTGTTTGTGCACTCTTATGTGAATGAAAATATATACTGAACAAAAATATATATGCAAAATGTAAGGTGTTGGTCACATGTTTCATAAGCTGAAATAAAATATCCCAGATATGTTACATACTCAAAAAAAACGTCTCTCAAATTTTGTGCACAAATTTGTTTACATCCCTGTTAGTGAGCATTTTTGCTTTTGTCACGCCCTGACCATAGAGTGCCTTTTTATTCTCTATTTTGGTTAGGTCGGGGTGTGACTGGGGGGGTGTTCTTATCTAGGTGTTTTATTTCTATGTTGGCCTGGTATGGTTCCCAATCAAAGGCAGCTGTTTATCGTTGTCTCTGATTGGGGATCATATTTAGGCAGCCATTTCCCCATTGGGTTTTGTGGGATCTTGTTAATATGTAGTTGCCTGTAAGCACTCCATAGCTTCACGTTTCATTTATTCTTTATCGTTTTTTTTGTGAGGTTCACTTATAATAAAAATATGTCGAACCGATATCACGCCAAGTCCGAGTTTGCTTACAATGACGATCGTGACAGTTTTGCCAAGATAGTCCATCCACATGACAGGTGTGGCATATCAAGATTAAACAGCATGATCGTTACACAGGTGTACCTTGTGCTGGGGACAATAAAAGGCCACAGTTTTGTCTCACAATACAATGCCATAGACTTCTCAAGTGTTGAGGGAGCTGCTTGCTGACTGCAGGAATGTCCACCAGAGCTGTTGACAGAGAATTTAATGTTCAGCATTTTAGAGAATTTGGCAGTACGTCCAACCGGCCTCACAACCACAGACCACGTTTAACCACGCCAGCCCAGGACATCCACATCCAACTTCTGCACCTGCGGGATCGTCTGAGACCAGCCACCCGGACAGCTGATGAAACTGAGGAGTATTTCTGTCTGTAACAAAGCCATTTTGTGGGGAAAAACTCATTATGATGGACTGGGCCTGGCTCCCCAATGGGTGGGCTTATGCCCTCCAAGGCCCACCCATGGMTGCGCCCCTGCCCAGTCATAGATCAGGGCCTAATGAATGTATTTCAATTGACTGATTTCCTTATATGAATTGTAACTCAGCAACTCATTGAAATTGTTGCATGTCGCGTTTATATTTTTGTTCAGTATAGATACTCTGCACATAGACCCAGAAAATTGGTAAAAACTATATTAGGCAGGCCTAAAAACCTCTGAAGGGGTTTATAATTTGAAGTGATTAGAACTCACCCGGAGACTGCCACTTCAAGTTACCCTACTTTTCAGAAATCCCATGGGGGCTGAAGATATATAACCATCAACTATAAATACTGTAAAGAAATCTGGAGATTGGAGAATATTTGCAAGTGCTGCCTATCTAGTGCGTAACAAAGGGCTGCCAGGCTGTTGAAAGCATTTCAATTCTGCTGAAGTCACGTTTTTCTAGCTCCACGCTTTTATTAACTGGGTCAGCCAAGACCATATTGAGAGGCTCGGAAAGGGATAGAGGGAAGGAGGAAGTGAGGGGGTGTTGGAAGGGATTGAAAGGGAAGGGAGATACCTAGTCAGTTGAATAACAATGTATTCAACTGAAATGTGCCTTCTGCATTTAACCCAACCCCTCTAGTTCAGAGAGGTGCAAGGGGTTGCCTTAATCGACGTCCACGTCATTGGTGGTTGGGGGGGGGTTGAGAGTTGAGGGTGGGGTTGGGAGGGGTGCACGCCATACCTCTTCTCTGATTGGACTAAATGAAGTGCTGATGGAAAGAGGCGATGCAAAAAGAGGCAGTTCTCCAGTTTATTCTGACTGTTATACGTTTATTAGTTGGTATCTCAGAATCTACATGGTAACCCGTCCGGTCACCCTGTTATTACGTTGTTTATTAGTTGGTATCTCAGAATCTACATGGTAACCCGTCCGGTCACCCTGTTATTACGTTCTTTATTAGTTGGTATCTTAGAATCTCAACAACAAGCAAAACGAGTGTTCTGGCCTCTGCCGGTATATATATATATATATATATATATATATATATATATAATGAGAATCAGGCCTCATTAATATCCCTAACTATTTGTTAATGATGGCGCCAACTAGACTAAAGCTGGCCCTTCACTTCCACAGAGGGGCGCAGACTTCAGAACGAGAAAAACTTAAAACAACATATAAAAAAACGCTGTTTCATGAGCCCATCCCCCACACCGACTGTCAGGGGGATTACATTGTTATAAATTAACCAAACATTCACTAACTACACAACATGGCCAATACACACTGTGAACGTCGAGGACTGCGAGACGACCGAGAAAGCGAGGAGAAGGCTACGAGTGAATTTAGAAGATGAGAAGACAATTGACCGGGGAATGGAGAAAGGCGGCAGAGACAAGTGGGGAGAGAGGGAGTCACGTGATAGGGAGGAAGTAGGGCATGTGCGATGCGAGAGAGGGAAAGAGAGCGAGACCTGAGACACTTTGGAGAAGACAGAAGGGAGAAGAGAGGAGAGAGAGTCAGACGAGCAATTGGAGCAGAGATGGGAGGACGACAGGGAAGAGAACGAGAAAGAAGCACGTTAGAGCAGAATTGGAGCAGACTGAGAAAGAGAAGGCGACGAGAACGAAGACAAGGACTAGAGAGCGAGACGAGAGGGAGAGGAGAGAAGAGAGAAATGGAATACGCAGGAAGATATAATGAGGGCGATTCGAAGGGGGAGGACGAGGGGAGCGGAGAGAGTCCAAAAGGGATTATTACGATAGAAGAGAGAAAGAGATGGACGAGACGAGAGGCGGCAGAGAGGGAATGTAGAGGAAAGGATAGAAGACCAGAGAACCGCGATTGGAAAGAGTGAGCGACGGAGAGGGGAGTTAGAGGGGAGTGTAGAGAAAGGGATAGAGAGAGAAAGCGGGACGACGAGGAAGAAGAGGGGAGGTAGAGGGCGAAGAGAGGAGAAAGGTAGGAGAGAGAGGAGGGAGGCGAGAGGAGCAGTAGATGACGAGAGAGAGGGAGAGAGAAAAACGAGAGGGTCAGATTGAGGGAGAGGGAAGGATTGGAGGGAGATAGGAAGATAGGAGAAGGTAGAGGCGGGAGAGAGAGAAAGGGATGGAGGAAGAGAGAGAGGGACGAGGGAGGTAGAGGGGGAGAGAGAGAAAGGGAATGGAGAGAGAGAGAGAAGAGGGGAGGTAGAGGGGGAGAGAGAGAAAGGAGATAGAGAGAGAGAGGAGATGGGGAGGTAGAGGGGAGAGAGAGAAAGGATAGAGAGAGAGAGAGGGAGCAGGGGAGGTAGAGGGGGAGAGAGAGAAAGGATAGGAGAGAGAGAGAGAGGGGAGGGGGAGGATAGAGGAGGGAGAGAGATGAGAAGGATAGGAAGAGAGGGGGAGAGGGGGAGGTAGAGGAAGAGAGAGAAAGGGATAAGAGAGAGAGAGAGGATTAGGGGGAGGAGAGGGGAGAGAGGAAAAAAGCGGATGGAGAGCAAAGAGGGAGAGGGGATGTAGAAGGAGGAGAAGAGAGAAAGCGGATAGAGAGAAGAGAGGGAGCGGGATGTACGAGGGGAGAGAGAGAAAGGATAGAGAGCAGAGGCGAGAGGGGAGGTAAGAGAAGGGAGAGAGAGAAAGGGATGGAGAGAGAGAGAGATTAGGGTATAAGGGGAGGTAGAGGGGGAGAGAGAAAAAGAATAGAAGAGAGGGAGGTAGATAGAGGGGAGAGAGAGAAAGGATAGAGAGAGAGAGAGGGAGAGGGGACGAGGTAGATGGGGGAGAGAGAAACGGGATAGAGCGAGACGAGAGGAGGGAGGGGAGGGTAGGATGCGGGAGAGGACAAAGATATAGAGAGAGAGAAGGGGGAGTATGAGGGTAGAGGAGAGAAAAGGATGGAGAGAGAGGGAAGATGAGGTGAGCGAAGGGGAGAGAGAGAGAAACGCGGATGGGGAGAGGAGAGAGCGGAGAGGTATGGGGAGAGAGAGAGAAAGGCGATAGAGAGACGAGCAGAGGAGGTACAGGAGCAGAGAGAGAAGAGAAAGCGATGG
>NC_036840.1:32637721-32644615 GCF_002910315.2 Salvelinus sp. IW2-2015
ATAAGATAGAAGAGGAAGAGAGACGAGAGAGATGAGAGAGACAGCATGAGAGAGACGAAGACCCAGCTGAAGCAGCGTATGCACACAGAATTACAGAACAGAGCAAACAGCAGGAGAAACAGCTTTCAGCAAAAAGTATCTGCTCTTATTTAACAAGAGAAATCCCATCGGATGCGGAGAAGTCTGAGAGAAGTGAGATTGATGAAAGATGATGATATTATTTGATGACTACAGGAAGAATTGATTCAGGCAGGCAAAACCATGGGGAATGATAGCGTAAGCAAAATCCAGATTAGGACTGTCGCTATGTTAGTGTAAGTAACAGACTGGATATAATCAGGAAACCGAGCGACAGAGAAGAGAACGCAGTAGTTGAATAGAAACTACAACCTTAGAGTAAGATGATAGAATGTATGAGTTTGACGTGAGTGTTTCACGACTCTCGCAGCCGCGACTACGTATGAAGAGCAGCATGGATGAAAGGAAAGGTCACGGAAGCCTGTTGTTGCTGTGTCACAAGACGTCTGGCAGCCAACTCTGTGAAGCACCTGGACAGAAGAGGAAGACGTCAGAGGGGGACCGGGATGATTGACGTGTGTTTCACACTTGGCAAGCCACTCTGTGAAAGCCCTGGTCGAAAGGAAGGAGTCAGGGGACCTGTTGTTGCTGGTGTTCACTTCACACTTCTGGCAGCCACTCTGTGAAGCCCCTGTTTGAAGGGAAAGGGTCAGGGGCCTGTTGTTGTCTTTCAGACCAGAAGATAAGAGCAGGAGAATAATAATTGAGTTTGAGACCAACGAAGGAGATGAACTGTTAGCAGAAAGACTACTAACTATCTATGAGTCTCCTAAAATGGCTCCTAAAAGAACCGCTTAAATTGACCCTTTATAGTGCCACTACTTTAGAGCAAAGGGCCGCGTATGGGGAATGGCCAACCCTATTCCCTTTATGGTGCCACTACTTTTGACTAGAGCCCTATCACAGATGAGTCTGAGAGGGCTGCCATTTGGGACGGAACACTTATGCTAGAGTGAAAACACCCAGACATATGAGATACACTGCTCCTCAGTGGACAAAGTTCTCGCAGAAGGTTGGTTTATCCAGCCTGGACCGTTGACAGTGCAAGACTTGAGAGTACGAAGGTTGGAAGAACAGTAGCAGAAAGGTATAAGTGACTTGTGGAAAAAAGGGAGTTAGAGAATTACTGTTTAGAAGATGGTGGAGTTAAATTACAGATAATGCTATACCGTGGTATAGACATACGAGAGTGTGTTTGTCAGCTGATTTCCCAAAAGAGAGAGAAGATAATACATAGTGCGCCTTAAAAGACGAGGGAGCATATTGAGAACAACTCAGGACGCACGAGAGGAGACGTATCTGATAGAGAGATGACTAGACCTACGTGGAGGACACATTCATTAGTAAGCTATGGCAA
This sequence comes from Salvelinus sp. IW2-2015, assembly GCF_002910315.2. Lineage (NCBI taxonomy): Eukaryota > Metazoa > Chordata > Actinopteri > Salmoniformes > Salmonidae > Salvelinus > Salvelinus sp. IW2-2015. The sequence goes on from NC_036840.1 coordinate 32,639,157, forward strand.
TTATGAGACATACCTCAGCATGCAGTCAGAGATTATATAGCGTGATGTATACTAATACCTTACTGGAGTTCCATATCAGATATAGTGAGGAAGATAAGTATGATTTTACGTGAGTCATTCTACAGGAGATATAGTTGGATATTTAGTGACCTACTGATCAGAGAAGGAGAGAAGAGAGAGAGAGACTGCCAGACATTCATCCGCTTCTCTCCTAGAGGAGGAGGGGGGAAGTGTTTCCAGTTCACCTTCCTAATTAAAATTTTCATGCCCTTACTACGATCATCTTACTGCTCATCTACCTGTCCTCTGCCCAGCCCCATTATCAATCTAGAGTACTACATTCATATAAGTGGCTAGGTGACTATTTATCAACTGATGACACAGTCTTGCCATATTCTCGTCCCCTCCTAAATACTTCTCAATCAACTTGTATAGTCCATTCAGTATGTCATGTTCCATGTAGTAATGGTTGATTTCACACCCTTCTACTTCTCCATCCGACGTCTCTCCTCTTTCACCTTCACTCTCGTTCTTGTCCTTCTGCTCCCTCTTATCTCACGCGTGAGCCTGAGATCTCTTCACCAATACATAGTACATGACTGAGTGTTCTGGCTTATCCCATCCTCTTGCCCCCGAGTCGATTTTCAACATCTCTCTACTCTCCTCTGGAGAGCCTTTGGTGGTAGAAGGGAGTGGATCTGTCAGCGGCGATTCGGTGCAGGATTACATGCGGGTCTGGGCCGGGAGAGCGTGAGCATCCCATTCTCTAACCAACTCAATCCTCACTGAGCATTCCCATTTCGCTAACCAACTAATCCGTCACTGAGCCCAGTCCCATTCTCTAACCAACTAATCCTCACTTGAGCATCCCATTCTCTGATCCAATCCATCCTCACTGGCAGTCCCTTTCTCTAACCAGCCAAAATTCCTAAAACTGACGCAGTCTCAGGTTAATTAAGAGACAACTGTCTATGACTAGGAGGACTACCAGCGCTAGACCGCGACGCGCAAGCCAAAGAGAATACGAACTACGGAGCCGTATCTACATGTTACAGAGAGGAGACGCGCGCGATGCAAGCACATTCGACAAAGAGGCTGCCCAAAAGTCTTGCAAAAGACGGTGTACACATTATCACAAGTGACGAACCCCGTCTTTAAACGCTGTGAGAGCAAAGGCCAAATACAAAGAACGTTAATTAAGGAGACCCCTAACCTGCAACGCCAAATACAAAGACGTCAAATTAAGGGAAAGGCAAGAGACCCCCTAAGCGCACGGGTGCAAGAAGAGGCAGCAAATTTACAAGAGACGTTAAAGAAATGTGAGAAAGGGGAGGACCGCGCTAACCTGCGAAAGGCACGAAAAATACAAAAGAGCGGATTAAAAGTTAAAGAGGACGCTGCAACATACACTGCAAGCCCAGTCTAGTCAGACAAAGAGAGAGACGTTGGGCAGAGTTGAAGATGTATGGAAGGAGACCCCCTAACCTGCAAGCCAAATTACAAAGATCCGGTAATTGAAGAGAAAGGAACCAAAGCCGTGAAAGCCTTGCAATATTGAGGCCAAAAATAACAAAGACAAGTCTAATTAACAAAGGAGCGAGCCCTAACCAGCAAGCTCAAATGAAGCAGAACAAGGGTAATTTAAGGAGACCCCGGGTTAACCTAGGGCAGAAGGACGCAAGAAAGGTACAACGAAGAGACTGAGATACAACTTGTAGCAGGAGGGAGAGGAAGAGAGAGAGAGAAAGGGATAGAGAGAGAGAGGAGGAGGTAGAGGGAGAGAGAGAGAAAGGGATAGAGAGAGGAGGAGGTAGAGGGAGAGAGAGAAAGGGATGGAGAGAGACAAGCAGAAAGAGATACACTCCTCTATTTACACTCAGAAAGCCCTACACCATTGGATCAGTGGTCTAAACTGATGGGTTCAACATCCTCAGACATTCAAAGATATTCTTATTTCCAGCTGTTTTATATGCCCCCATGTTGCATCACGGTCTCACATTCATGTTGAAAAGTTGTTTAAAAGGACTGCTGCCGGCATAAATCACGAGCCAAGTATCCTGGAAATATTTAGTGTCTGTAACGCAGCCTTTCATCCATCTGTCTTGATAGAGCGTCGGGCTGTTGATGTACAGTATGAGGGGGATAGATGCACATTCTGCAGGCTGGAGAAGGGATCAATGGTTCTCAAGGGCTAACTTCCTTTCTGATTGATCACTGACACACTCTGCTCATAAAGCATCACCACCGCCAAGCGCTAATGCTCGTCTCATACTTGCTCATGAGTGCGTGCACACCCACACACACACACACACACMCCCACACACGGACACAGCCACGGGCAGGCCCTTGTCCAAATGTCAGAGCATTATTATGCAGGATTGATCCGGGAGAATATCAATGTGAATTCTAATCAGGATGGATGCGACAGTCGCCTGGCCACCACCGACATCTTGGAGTAGCCAAGCAATGACATGTGTCTATCCCTTAGTCCAGGTGTCTTAGCCAATTGTCCAGGTGTCTTAGCCCATAGTCCAGGTGTCTTAGCCCATTGTCCAGGTGTCTTAGCCCATAGTCCAGGTGTCTTAGCCCATAGTCCAGGTGTCTTAGTCAATTGCCCAGGTCTCTTAGCCCATTGTCCAGGTGTCTTAGTCAATTGTCCAGGTGTCTTAGCCCGTTGCCCAGGTCTCTTAGCCCATTGTCCATGTGTCTTAGCCCATAGTCCAGGTGTCTTAGCTCATTGTCCAGGTCTCTTAGCCCGTTGCCCAGGTGTCTTAGCCCATAGTCCAGGTGCCTTTTGGATACAAGAAACTTCCCTAAACCTCCTGAAACTAACTGATAATGACTGGATACGTGTCATACATGCACTTGACGATTCACGCCACAGACCTAAATCTGCTCCAGCCTTTGTGTGTGTGAGTGCTTGCGCGCGCGCGTGTGTGTGTGTGTGTGTACAGTATGTGTGTTTGAGTGTGTGTATCAACTCAGATCACAGTATAATCTTAAACGAGGCCCATGGACTGTTTGGCATCTGATGCATTGCATGGAGACTCGGGGCTGGTCATAAGTCACTGTCATGCCTGTCCTCCTCTCTCACCCCTTCCCCTCAGTGACCCCTCTGGTGGTAGGATCCAACATGGACGTGCCACAAAGGTCACCAGCCGAGAAAATCTTTGCACAATTAGATCGTTCCATGGTGGGACACGCATGAAGAGGGAGAGGATGGAGAGAGAATTGCCCCAGGACCACAGTGCTATTTCACTGTGTCTAAACTCAGAGTCTAAATGCAGAGTCTGCACAATCTGTGACCTTTAGTGTGGCAGAGTGCATTTAAACGTATTCTCCTCCGTATCCTTCAGCCACATTGGTTTATTTATGAGTCCTACTTGTTCACTCTACTCTTGTGTGGTGTCCCCCCCTCTTTCTTTCACTCCTCTCCTCTCCTCCCAGCTGTAAAGGCCCTGATCAGGAGAGCACATTGATAGGTAATTAAAAGCTACAAAAGCCCATCCACTCCACTCCACACTCACAGATTAACACACGGCCTAATGAGTACTCTCCACTCCTCTCCTCTCCTCTCCTCTCCTCTCCTCTCCTCTCCTCTCTACTGCTCTCTCTTCTCCGTTTGCTTCTTCATTTCTTTCATTCTTTATCTATTTTCACTCCCCTGTGTTCATTTTAAGCCAATGTGCTCTCAATGCCAAAGGAGAAGATTTGAAGCAATGCCTATTAGCAGTGATTAGTCCATTGGATTTGTTTTCTTTGATAGATATGTCAAATATCATGAAAAAACAGGCCCTATAAATTATATAAATATGATTGGACATTGAAAGAACATATGATTGGACGATCAAATCAAATGTAATATTACTGGTTCCACATACCAACCGTGTTATCCCATAGGTTGTAGTAGTGGACCCTACAGATCTACACATGACATCAGTCATCATTAAAAGGTGAATCTCTAACCCAGGTCAAAGGTCAAGTCTCAGATCAATAACAAAAGGGCCTGAAGGCAGTAGTAGGACGGGAATATCAGAACCCAATTCATTCCAAATCAACCCCTACACCCGAGGCACTATTGAACATCCAAAATGACCTTATAAGGTCCAGGAACAGGGTTGTCTACCCCTGGTGTATAGGGTCCAGGAACAGGGTTGTCTACCCCTGGTGTATAGGGTCCAGGAACAGGGTTGTCTACATCTACCCCCTGGTGTATAGGGACCCAGGTAACAGGGTTGTCTACACCTGGTGTATAGGGTAGCGAACAGGGTTGTCTAACCCTGGTTGTATAGGGTCCACGGAACATGGTTGTTTTACCCCTGGGTGTATAGGGTCCAGGGAACAGGGTTGTCTACTACTCCTGGTGTACTAGGGTCAGGCGCTTTATTGGCACAGGCAGGAATGGTTGTCTACCCTGGTGTTAGGGTCCAGGAACAGGGTTGTCTTGGCTAGCCCATAAGTTCTACTGGTGTATAGGGTCCAGGAACAGGGTTGTCTACCCTGGTGTATGGGTTTCAGGAAACAAGGGTTGTCTACACCTGGTGTATAGGGTCCAGGAACAGGGGTTGTCTACCCTGGTGTATAGGGTCCAGGAACAGGGTTGTCTACCTGGTGGTACTCACCCGGGTCCAGGAACAGGGTTGTCTACCCTGGTGTAATAAGGGTCAGGCGAGGGTTGTGCTACCCTGGTGTAGGGCCAGGAGGAGGTTTGATCACTGGGAGGCATGGATGTCACTCATTAAGCGGAAATTATAGCAACAAACAACACACATCTCCTCCTAGGCTGATAAATCAGATCGAAAACACACAACACATAACTCCTCCCAGGCTGAGTAAACAGATCAAACAACAACACATCTCCTCCAGAGCTGATAAACTGATCAAAACAACATCAACAACACATTCCTCCAGGGCTGATAAGTAGATCAACGAAGACAATAACAACACATCTCCTCGCATGCTGAGTAAAACCGATCTACAAGAACAGACACACCCAGCATAACAAAACAAAGACATACCTCTCTACGTAGCGTGATAAAAGAGAGTGCCGATGTGATTAAGAGGAACAACGTGAGAGGAACAACTCCATCATGCGCTAGTGGCTGAGTACCGATCAAAACAACAACAAACAAATCTCCTCCAGGCGTGATAAGGTACGATAACAAGGATCAAACAACAACAAAGCACTCTCCTCAGGCTGAATCAAGTCCGATCAAACAACAACAAACACATCTCCTCCAGGTTAACGTCAAACACAACATCTTGGTTGATAAACAGATAAAACACAACAACACATTGATCTCCTCCTGGCTGATAAACAGAATCAAACACAACAAACACATCTCTCCAGGATGATAAGACCGATTAAAACACAAACAACGACTCTCCTCAGGCTGATTATAGTTGGATCAAACACAACACTAAATCTCTCCAGGTCTTGATAATAAGACTGATTCAGA
>NC_036840.1:32648416-32649788 GCF_002910315.2 Salvelinus sp. IW2-2015
AGGAGGAGGGAGGATAGAGTGGGGGAGAGAGGGGAGGAGGGAGGAAATAGTTGGCTGTCTTTGTTAGGAAGAAATAGTCTTCACACAGTTCGCAACGAGCAAGGCGGCCCAAACTGCTGCATATAGCCTGACTCTGTTGCACAGAACGCAAGATAAGTGACACAATTTCCCTAGTTAAAAGAAATTCATGTTAGCAGGCAATATTAACTAAATATGCAGGTTTAAAAATATATACTTGTGTATTGATTTTAAGAAAGGCGTTGATGTTTATGATTAGGTACACATTGGTGCAACGACAGTGCTTCTTTCGCGAATGCGCTTGTTAAATCACCCGTTTGGTGAAGTAGGCTGTGATTCAATGATAGATTAACAGGTATCGCATCGATTATATGCAACGCAGGACAAGCTAGATAAACTAGTAATATCATCAACCATGTGTAGTTAACTAGTGATTATGTTAAGATTGATTGTTTTTTATAAGATACGTTTAATGCTAGCTAGCACCTTACCTTGGCTCCTTGCTGCACTCGCATAACATGTTGTCAGCCTGCCACGCAGTCTCCTCGTGGAGTGCAATGTAATTGGCCATGATCGGTGTCCAAAAATGCTGATTACCGATTGTTAGGAAAACTTGAAACTGGCCCTAATTAATCGGCCATTCCGATTAATCGGTTGACCTCTAGGAAGCAGTATGGAAGAGACCTACAGAGGAAAAAGGAAAGAGAAGGAAACCTTGGACTACGACTGATATCATGACTGATAACACGACGGATATCACGACTGATAACACGACTGATATCACGCCCGATATCACGACCGATAACACGACCGATAACACGCCCGATAACACGACCGATAACACGACCGATAACACGACCGATATCACGACTGATAAATGGGGTGTAAATGAAATCATTCCTTCATGGTGATTACACCATTGTGTACAATACCTCAAAGTTCTAGGTATGATGACTTTGGGACCTGGATAGGTGTATAGATACATCATGTACAGTAGTAGGTCAGTAAGAACACACAGTAGGTTAACTCTCTCCACTGCTAAAGGCTGCCCTTCATTTAAAAGACAAAGAGACAGAGAGAGAGAAAAGCGAGGAAGGAAGAGAGAGAAAGGGAGAAAGGTGAGGAATGAAGAGAGAACGAGGGAGAAAGGTGAGGAAGTAAATGAGAGCGAGAGGGAGAAAGGTGAGGAATGAAGAGATCGAGAGGGAGAAAGGTGAGGAAGGAAGAAAGAGAGAGGGAGAAAGATTAGGAAGAGAGAGGGAGAATGGTGAGGAAGGAAGAGAGCGAGAGGGAGGGAGAGAGAGAGAAAGAAAGAAAGGTGAGGAAGGGAGAGAGAGAGAGAGAGAGAGGTAGA
>NC_036840.1:32649820-32652592 GCF_002910315.2 Salvelinus sp. IW2-2015
TCTCTTCATCTCTCTCTCTCTCTCTCTCTCTTCGTCTCTCTCTCTCTCTCCTCTCTCCTCTCTCTCATCTCTTCTCTCTTCTCTCTCTCTCTCTCTCCTCCTCTCTCTCTCTCTCGCTCTCTCCGTCTCTCATCCATCGCCTCTTCTTGACTCTCTCGTCCTTTCTCATCTCCCTCGCTCATCTCAACTTCCACCAGCACCACCTCTTCTCATCTCTCGCTCGAACGCTCCCTCTCTCCCTACTCTCTCTCTCCCCATCCTCTCTCTCTCTCTCTCGCCTCCCCTCTCCTTCTTCTTCTCTCTCTCTCCCTCCTCTCCCTTCTTCTTCATCTCTCTCTTTCGAGAGAATGTAAGAGAGCAATCCATAAAGTATATTAATTGGCTGGGAAAATGGGAAGAAGATAATTAAGAGGTAGCTAGGTGACACTGCTATGTGAAGCTGTTGGGTGAACTTACTGTCACACATCTGGTGATACCACTGTCATATTTTTTTATTTGACCAGGCAAGTCATTTAAGAACAAATTCTTATTTTCAATGACGGCCTAGGAACAGTGGGTTAACTGCCTTGTTCAGGGGCAGAACAACAGATTTTTTACCTTGTCGGCTCGGGGATTCAATCTTGCAACCTTCCAGTTACTAGTCCAACGCTCTAACCACTAAGCTACCTGCCGCCACATAAACAGACTAAAAAAACAATATCAACCTCCACAAATCAACTGGGGCCAGAGAATATCATTCAAGAACCTTGAATAGAAAATGGTAATTTTACTTCATATTTTGAATCATTCCAATTGAGGAAATTTAACAATTGTAGGGGCTCACTCTAGCAAAACATTTAGCATCGTAAAAACAATCTCCTCGTTTCCAAACATTTCAAAACGTTTCCTGAACTCGACCGAGGTTTCTCCTCCCTTCAGCCTTCATTGAGGGATTTGTCTGTCTGTGGATGGATGGTGGATGTTTGAAACCTGATTCTGTCCTTCCCTTTGACACATCTTGGTGCTGTGGGCTGCCAGGGCTGCTGCAGCTCCCCAAAGAATTCCTCCATCTCCTAATTCTGTCACATCCTTTGACTGGTGGGTCGATGGCGCCGGGGCTGGCTCTCTACTGACTCTTCGCTTTCTGCCCCCGCTAGAGGCACACCAGATGGATGGATGGTTGGATGATGAAAGGAAGGAGAGGGGAGAGAGGGGTGAAGAGACAGCCTTGTCGGTCTCCTCGGTGGTGATCAGTCGTGATCGCTCAGGCAGTCAGCACTTCAAGCGTCACGCAGCGGGCCCACTTTCTACCCACGCTCCCATTGATTGGAGGAGGCGTAGTCCCACGCACGAGGACAGGAGCTGACACTACAATACTGACTAGAGTATAGAATGTTTTTTTCACTGTATACCGAGAGAAAAACATAACAAGAGAAAATGGTTCGGTACTAGAATTTCTGTTCCTGCTCCATTTACTCATTCGTTACTAGGGCTGTCTGGGCTGTATTGTTAGCGTCCCACTCATGATGCACAGACGTTAATACACTTTAATAATGCAACACAGCATGTAGGAATGTTGAACCTGTTCTTTACTGTTTGCAAAACTATGTCCTTGGCTCGAACACATTACAATTGAAGACGATACCGGTAGCGTCCAGCTTCGTAGGCTAACTTTCCTTGCTAGCTTCCAGCTGACGCAACAACAATTCACTACTCGTAGTAGGCTACTTTGTTTGTGATAATATGCAAACCATACCGCAAAATATGCTATTTCAAAGCTGATTGTCAGCAAAAAATCTCCGTCGTCACCAAAAACGTATTAATTTCTTGGTCTCCACTAGATTCCACATACACAGTCTGCCTTGCTGATCTTACGTTCTCAAAGAGACAGTACACACTTTAAAAAAATCACAAATGGCTTCTTATATGCAAATGTTGTTGATGAGTACAATAAAGTAATGCTCTCCTAGGAGTTGTCAATAAAATAAGTCCTAAATGGAAAGGATCATTTCTAATCAGTAGTCCCATGAAATCCGCTAAAACAAACCATTATGTTGTTTTATAGTTAGATTCGAAAAAAACTAAGTCAAATTGATTGCATGATTGTATAATTGATTAATGAATGCATACATGCTGTCAAATATATTTACATAAAATGTTTTAAATGTGATAACATTGAACTCAAAAGATTCCCAATGATTGAAAAGAGCAGAAGCTGACGTTATGTGTCTGGATCAAGTGTCATTCCCTGACTTTGGTTAAGAACCCTTCTTTGTTGTTGTGGCATCGTGATGTTATCGAGTATCGTGATGTTATCGAGTATCGTGATGGAATCGAGTATCGTGATGGAATCGAGTATCGTGATGGAATCGAGTATCGTGATGGTATCGAGTATCGTGATGGAATCGAGTATCGTGATGGAATCGAGTATCGTGATGGTATCGAGTTTCGTGATGGAATCGAGTATCGTGATGGAATCGAGTATCGTGATGGAATCGAGTATCGTGACGGAATTGAGTATCGTGATGAATCGAGTATTGTGATGGTATCGAGTATCGTGATGGAATCGAGAATCGTGATGGTATCGTGTATCGTGATACTAAACCTGGTATCGGTATCAAAGTAAAAAACAAACTGGTTTCGAGACAACACTAGTAAAGGGGAAGGTTCCACTCTGCAGAGAGTCCTACCTCTCACGCAGAGCTGTACTAACTTCATATCACACAGAGCTGTACTAACTTCATATCACACAGAGCTGTACTAACTTCATATCACACAGAGCTGAACTAACTT
>NC_036840.1:32652817-32677770 GCF_002910315.2 Salvelinus sp. IW2-2015
GAGGAGGCACGGTCTGGCTCTGTTCTCCCGCAGAGCGGGCACAGCACAGGATGATGGGTGTGTCTCTCCTGTATGACGGCAGCGGTGATTTCCCCCGCCAGGCAAGCGCGTGATTTCCCCAGTGAGGAGCACGCGTTGATGTCTTCGCCCAGTGAGAGGCAGCTGGTCTCCCCGCTGAGGGCAAACGTAATGTTCTCCCGTGAGGGCAGCGTGATTGTTCTCCCTAATCGGAGTGTGTTCTCCCGCCACTGGACTTATGAGTGTCTGCCAGTGCGTTAATGGGTAAACTAGATAGTTGGAGTGTGCCGTGATTTAGCCGAGGTCAAAGAACAACATGGATTGGTGGAATGAACACCACTACTGGTAGCACGTGTGATAGGAAGTCTATACAGCTCTGTGTGATATGAAAGTTAGTTCCGCTCTGTTGTGACGGGAGGTTAAGTACAGCTCTGTGATATGAATTAGTACAACTCTGTTGTATATGAGTTAGTACAGCCACGTTGCTGTATATGAAGTTGTGACAAGCTCTGTGATGATATATATGCATTGTAGTCAAGCTCCTATTGACTGTGATAATGAAGTTAGTACAGCTCTGTGTGATAGGAGTAGTCAGCTCTGATCTGTGTATAGAGAATGAGTATTCAGCTCTGTGTATATGAAGTTATATCAGCTCTGTTGTGAGACTATGAATTAGTACAGCTCTGTGTGATATGAAGTTAGTACAGCTCTGTGTGATAGAAGTTTAGTACAGCTCTGTGTGATAAGTTAGTACGCTCGTGTATATGAGTTAGTTAACTTCTGTGTGATTTAGTACAGCTCTGTTGATGTATGAGAGGAAGTTAGTACAGCTCTTGTGATATAGTTAGTTACAGTCGCTGTGATAGAAGTTAGTCAGTCTGTGGATATGAAGTTTTAACAGCTCTGTGTGAGAAGTAGTTATACAGCTCTGTGTGATATGAAGTTAGTACAGCTTCTGTGTGAATGAAGTTAGTACAACTCTGTGTATATGAAGTTAGTACAGCCTGCTGTGTATATGAATAAGTACAGCTCTGTAGTGATATCTGAAGTTAGTACAGCTCTGGTGATATGAAGTTAGTACAGCTCTGTTGATATAGGAAGCGGTAATTGTACAGCCCTGTTGATATGAAGTTAGTTCAGCTCTGTTTGTGATATTGAAAGTTAGTAACCAGCTCTTGTTGATATGAACGTCTAGTCAGCTCTGTTGTGAGAGTGAGGTTAGTACCAGCTCAGTTGTTGATTATGAAGTTAAGAGTACAGCTCTGTGTGAGAGGAAGGTTATACAGCTCTGTGTGTGAGTATAGAATTAATATTACAAGTCTCTGTGTGATATGAAGTTAGTACAGCTCTGTGTGATATAATTGTGTACAGCTCCTGTGTGATATGAAAGTTAGTGTCATGCAGTTGTAAGCTTGATATGAATTCTAGTACAGCCATGTGTGAGATATGAAGTTAGTACCATGCTCTGTGATATATGAAGTTAGTACATGCTCTGTTATATGAAGTTAGTTCAGCTCTTCTGTGATATTAATTTGTACACGTCTCTGTGTATATGAAGTCTAGTTCCAGCTCTTTTGTGCCGAGATGTGACAATATGAAGGCACCGCTGCCCTCACGGGAGAACACCACCGCTGCCCTCACGGGAGAACACCACCGCTGCCCTCACGGGAGAACAACACCGCTGCCCTCACGGGAGAACAACACCGCTGCCCTCGTCTCTTGCCGGCTTCAGCAGCATAGCTACAGGTAGCGTAGTAGTTAAGAGTGTTGTGCCTGTAGCCGAAAGGTCTCTGGTTCAAATCTGACTAGGTGATAAAACAGCCGCTGTGCCCTTGTGCAAGGCACTCTGGATAAGAGCATCTGCTAAATGACTAAAACATTTCAACCATGATCCCCTAGCTGTAACAAGTGGAATTAGAGAAGAGAAGCTATTTTGATGTTGGAGGATAGTGTTGTGTTGTTGACAGTAACTGATACCACTATCTCTGCAGAGATGGAGGAGGGATCAATGTCAGACAGTGTATACCCATAATTCCTCCATTATCCTCGCTCTTCTAGCCTCCTCCTTTCTCTCATATTCTATCTGGCTCGCCATTACCTGTATCCCCATCCCCCACACACAAATAGGCACGCACACTCCCCCATATTCAGGAAACGGATGGGCTTGTTGTGGGAAGCTTCTGTCTGCGTTCTGTTAATGGAGGTCAGGAAGCCTGTACTTAGTCATCTCACCAACGTCGTGCGCCTCAAAATCAATGGCCTATTAACTCACCCCCTCTCAACTCTCTTGCACAGTCACTCTCCTTCTCTGGCTTATTCATTTCATTTGGGGTTTTATTACCCTGAAATCTTCATCTCTGCAGAGAGGGATGTGCTAGTGGAGCTCTTTCAGCTCACAGATAAAAGGAAAGCAGACTTTGGAATGGATCTCTGGTTTGCTCTGTATCCTTAATTGAATCATATCAGGCCTTAGAGGTTTTCTCTGTTCCAACGCCAGGCTCCAGTGATGCAAATGACCGCTTCGTTACACTACCATTTAGGCCTACTTCCAATCGAATATGACAGGCAAAGTTGTTCAATAAAGTTAGGAAACTGTAACTGAGGGTAATGTAGAATAGATTGTGTGTGTCTGTATGTGCATGCGCATGTGTGAGATATTTTTCAAGTGTGTGGGACAGGCATTACATGACATTATGTTTGTGTTGAAATATGTATAAATTGGCCTTATAAAAACACAGCCTAGAGAAGGGGTGGGCAAYGTTGATGGGGGAGGGGCCACACAAAAACAGAAGTCATTATGAGGGCCCCACCTTGCCAGCAAAACATTTAGCAGCCCCCCTCGTGAAGCAAAGAGAAAAAATGTTTTAACGTAAATTTCCTGCAATCCTGCACATTTTGCCATTGGATGTAGAGACTATGTTAAGCTTCAAAGCAAGTTGCTGCAGTTCTATACAATGTGTTAGTCGAGAAGCAGGTGCAGGTGAAACGTTTAATGAAACAACAAACATGAAACAAGACAGCGTAACAGAAGCTAGATAGCGTGAACACAGGATAAATACCAACTGAGGAATGAAAAAAAAGAAGGGACCTATGAGTTCCAGGTGTGAATCATAGTGATGAGTGCAAGATGTGCGTAATGATTAGTCCCAGGACCGGTGGCTAGTATTCCGGCGACGTAGCACGCCGTAGGGGAGGAGCAAGAGCAGACGTGACAATTTGCCATGGGGAGGAGAGAAGATTTGGCAATTTTCTAACTCATTTCATGCAATTCGACACATTTTCCCATACGGTGGAGGAAAAGGTTTGCAGTTCCTAAAAAAACACACCAAAAAAAGATGTAATCCTTACTTATTTTTAATGGTCTGCGGGCCTACAAAAGGGTACATATCCCTGACCCAGAGCAATCTCAAACAGCAGCAGAACCAGTTCTCACCTAGTGAAATCTCCCCCACCTCCCACGTTCCCAACAGAAAGAGGTCACAGCGAGCGCACCTCATTGACTCTAATGGCTAATCCAGACATTTGTGCCCACCTCCCCATCTATTTCCCTCTATTTCCTCTCTCCATTTCCTCTCCTCCTCCCTGTCCCGGCGCCTACGCTCCATCAGCCACAAAAGCACTAATGTTCTCTCTTTAGAAGAGAAAATGCTACAGGCATCAAAGGACAAGGCAATAATCTTACAATATTACACAAAGCTACAGTGCATCAAAGGACAAGGCAGGAATCTTACAATATTACACAAAGCTACAGTGCATCAAAGGACAAGAAAATAATCTTACAATATTACACAAAGCTACAGTGCTAGCCTCTCCTGCAGAGATTAAGCACCATTTTACAATATTCTCTTATCTTCCGACATTAAACTGTTAAATGTTTTACGCTCGCCCCATTTTTGAGCGCTTTTGTGCTTTTGTATGCTCAATAACTCCAACATGAGACACCGGCTGCGCTCAGATCACATGTTAGGTATTGTATGTTGTTGGTATTTAAGTCAATGTAGGCTGTTCTCAGTGCAGTAGTCCATTAGTATGGCCGCCGGGGCGTTTCACTACTTTGCTGCAGCGCCCTTTACTTCATTACCTTTACTTCATTACTGACAGAGCTAATAGACACTGCGGAATGCGGTTGCTAGGCAGCCTAGCTTGCTGCTGTCAAGTGTAGTAAAGGGAAAGATACTGGATTACGTTTGGCTTAAAACCAGTTGCAGGAATTAGGTCTGTCACCTCTATTTTCACTCAAACATATGGAGTTAGTTAGGTCTTTAAGGGACTATATGTACTATATGATTAATAAGGCCAGGAACATGTTTCCTGATCAGGTCAAAGGTAAAACCTCTATCCCTATAGCTCTGAATGCATTCATGCTGTCGAGGGGTACTTGTTATCCGGGATCCTTGGGATCCAATCGAAGTTGAAATGTAAAATTGTTAAGGTATGGGTCAAGGTTAGGGTTAGGTAAGGGTCAGGGTTAAGGTTAAGGTTAGGTAAGAGTTAAGGTTAGCATTAGGGTTAGTTAAGGGTTAAGGTTAGGGTTAGGTAAGGGTTAAGGTTAGGGTTAGGTAAGGGGTAGGAGTTAAGTTAAGGTTAAGGTTAGGGTTTAGGGTTAGGGTTAGGGTAGGTAGGGTTAGGTTAGGGTAGGTAGGGTTAGGTTAGGCATTTAGGGTTAGTTAAGGGTTAAGGTTAGGGTTAGGTAAGGGTTAAGGTTAGGTAAGGGTTAAGGTTAGGGTTAGGTAAGGGTTAAGGTTAGGGTTAGGTAAGGGTTAGGGTTAAGGTTAGGTAAGAGTTAAGTAAGGGTTAGGTAAGGGTTAGGGTTAGGTAAAGGTTAGGGTTAGGGTTAGTTAAAGGTTAGGGTTAGGTTACGGTTAGTTAAGGGTTAAGGTTAGGTATGGGTTAAGGGTTAAGGGTTAGGGTTAGTTAAGGGTTAGGGATAGGTAAGGGTTAAGGGTTAGGGTTAGGGTTAAGGGTTAGGTAAGGGTTAGGGTTATGGTTAGGTGAGGGTTAAGGGTTAGGTTAGGGTTAGTTAAGGGTTAGGGTTAGTTAAGGGTTAGTTAAGGGTTAGGGTTAGGTAAGGGTTAGTTAAGGGTTAGGGTTAGGTAAGGGTTAGGGTTAGGTAAGGGTTAGGTTAGGGTAAAGGTGTGGTTCATACGTTGGATTTATCGAACGTATGCATCAAACTGTATGCGTAGACGGCTTGACAGAAATGGTAGCAGAAGGTGGATGTTGAACTTTTGTTACATACATATTCAGATGATGCTGCGTACTATTTTGCACAATGACACTGTCGGTGTGATCGAAGCGTTACACTAGGTCCTCCCTCCTTCTGTAGACTGAACCCATTAAAGGGGAACTCATGTATGTCTGTAGCCAGAAGGATGAGGAGGACACTGAATAATGCAGTGGTACAGTAGCTGGTATGCCAGTGAGTTGACGGGAGGACTTTGGCTAGAACACTGTTGCTTTAACATCAATTATGTATGGCTTCGATCAGAACTGATCCGGTCCAGGGCAGGGGCACAAAAATGACATCCTGTAAATAMAAGAAGAATCTAGAAGTTGAAAGGGATAGAGTGGGTGAGGATGGAGCAAAGGGGGGGGGGCATGAAGAGGACTGAGCTGGCACAGAGGAGCACAGTAAAATGAAATCTCCTGTATGTCGCCAGACTGCACTAGCCTGCTGAGCTAAAGCCTCGTCTTCAGATCTCAGGCAAGGTTACTCATCACTCGAGTGTGGTTCGCCCAACCACCTCTGTCACACAAAAAAGCGCATCTCCCAACACACCTTGAGGACTTCCTGATTCAGCGTGCCTTACACCATCCACACCGTTTTTACATCTTCCCTCCATTTGCAAATCTTCCTCTTCCTTTACAGGAACATTTCCGCGTGTATTGCAACTATGAAGGTGAAGTAGGGCTGGGTGATAGAAAGTAGACACCATCCCTGTCTCCACTGACTTCAGATCAAAACACCCTATTGGTCCAGGAGGCATCCAATGAGTGCTCTCCATCCCCCATATTGACAACACCGTTTACATATTATCTTAGTGCAAACGGGCTATATGTTTTCACCACCGGTTCATATTAAAGTCAACACTTATTCTAACCCGGGGCAAGATCCATGCATTCATTGAAAAGCTGGCTGGGCGCCAAACAACACATACTTTACTTTGCATTAGCGCTCTGCTAGCTACTTCAAAGCTACCTGCTGTACATGCAGTCTCTCTATAGGGTATATCGTCTTAGATGGAATACGTCCACCATCGCTTATTGGCAAAATGCATTTTGTATGCATTTACTATGCATTTAGCATCCATCAAACATCCAGTGACAATGTAGAAATATCGATTTTTAAATGCTATTCTTGGGTTTCTCTCAGGGCAGAATGAGAGGAGTTGTATCGCTGATCTTCAGGCTAAGGCTGTGATTGGTGAACATAGTCTAGGAGCCACATGAGAGGATAGAAAAGGAGAGGAGTGGAGGGAGGAAGAGAGGAGAAGAGATGACAGGATAGAAGAGCAGGGGAGGGGAGAGGGAAGGATGGGAGATGAGAGTGTGTAGAGAAGAGGGGAGAGGGAAGGATGAGAAGATTGAGGAGAGAAGAGAACAGGAGAAGAGATGCACCAGAGTGTAGCTGTAAGATCAGCCTCTGCTGCATTGACACCTTGGATCTCAAAGCTCCAGGTCTCCTCTCACCACCCTTATTAGAGCACAGTTTACCCAGAGCTAACCAGAGTAGGAGGGACGGAGGGAAGAGAGAGGAGAGAGTGAGATTGGGGGGGAGAGGCTGAGGATGGGAAAGGAGGGAAAGGAGGGAGAAAGGATAGAAGAGCCGGTGAGAAAGAGGGGTGAGAGAGACAGGTGGGGAGAGGCTAAGGTGAAAGAGAAAAAATGGGGTGATGGAGGGAGAGAGAAGACCACTTCTAGGTGTGACAGATATGTGAGTACGCTGTCAGAATTGAATAGTAATGAACTCCATAATAACCAGGGTAATCCTGTCCTCCAAAGCTGAAATGCACCTACTCACTCTTTGCAATGCAATTATATTCAAATGAACACTGTAAAACAATAAAAAATAATTGACTTTAATAATACAATATTATTAGGGGCATCCACAGTGCGACAAAAAATCTAATGAAATGTATTAACTTTCTAAGACCCATCTACCTTTGCAATTGTCAAGCGACGACTGAATTGGATTGGCAACATTACCGCCAATGTCCCCATTTAAATGGCATTATGAAGTGTTCAAATCCACTGAGTGACACTTAAACACAATGGCTTACGCTCCTAATTACCACCGTTGACAGGTCATTTTGTCTGGAGATGCAGGCTATTAGCGAGCCATCACCTTCTGTTGGCAAGGCCATTTCAAAATGAAGTCCTCTCCCGAGACAAAGGGAAGGACGAGAGGATGACCTCGAGCTTCACTACATTTTGGAATATTAATCACGGGCTGTGGCGAACGCGGCCTCTAATTGGAGAAGTTTTTATGTATGAGGTTACACTTAAGATGGAGAGCCTCGGCGCTGAGGGAAAAAGCCAAGGTCCTTCTGTTTCTTAAGACCTGTCACTCAAACCTAATAATTCACCACTCCTTGATGAAATGTCTGGCAAAAAAAAGTGTTTTCTTTACACATTTGGTCCTTGATGAGATGCCACTCACGTCTCCCAACGCMATATCCTTTCCATGAAGACAAAGAAAAGCCTTCAGTGAAATTTGAAACCATTTACTGCAGGGTTCTGCAACTGGTGATCCGCGGGCCGAATTTGGCCCATGCGATTTATATTTCCCCCCCCCCCAAAAAAAAAAAACTATCTGAGCAAAAAAACAACTACATATTATTTAAAAAATTTCAATTGTTGGACATAGAAGACTGTAAAAACACCAGCAAATCAGCTCTAAGGGACTTTCATTTTGGGAATCTGTTCCAAAGTATTCCCACGCATAATAGATGCAGTAAAGAGGTCAATGGAACGCAGACCGTGAGGGGATAGAAGGACGATGCCAGATTGGTGCACATTCAATACATCTGATCTAACAAAGTGGATATTCGTCAAATCCCTCATCCTTTATGTATTGTCACAGGCCCACAATCTGGTTACTTAAGTACGATATATTTGGTTGTTTTCATTAACATGTAGAAGTTGCAGTTTTAATTTCAGGTTTAGAAGTGACTGCTAAATGCTAACTCCTGTTCGTATAAACTGGTAGCATAAATAGCATAGAGAAGTCTGTGGTGGCAGTCAAAGTAGTTTTTAACTGAAATGCAGTTGCTTGGTGACGATGACATGAACATGTGTTGGGGTTGACATCCATACAAGCATTATACAACAATTCTGACCTCAACATAGTGTAAAATACACACAATAGCCTAAATGTAGGCTAAATCTGCTGGGGAGCAATGAGGASGTTCGGGATCTTTCCCCCACACGTTTCCATTGACCTCTTTACCGCGACTATAGAGAGATATATGTGATCATATTCAAATGTAAGCAAGGTTTGAAATTATTATGTTTTAGTCAAATATTATATATGTTTGGGCTTCTTGCGGTCAATTTCCAGTCTATAAATTATTTTTTAATTATGTTCCGTCCCCCTGGCCATCCACTCAAGAAAATAATTGGCCCGCAGATTCATCTAGTTGATGATCCCTGTTGTACTGTGGCTCTACTGTAGTAATGGCTGATATATAAAAAAATCTCCCAATTTTAAAAGTTGTGGTATACTGAGAGGAAAGGGAGTGACCTGTAATCTTGATCTGAGACCTATAGCTCTCAGTGTTTCTCGTAACTCCCCTCTGTATCAAAACAACGTCAAAACAACATCAAAAACAACGTCAAAACAGCTAATCAGTGACAGAGCCGAGATAGAACACAGTAATCCTGAGCTGTCCCAATGGTTCCCATTAACTCATCAGCCAGGAGCCACACGCAGACAGGGAAAGCGCTGCACTCAAGGAATATTCCAAAACACTTTGAACTGTGGTTAGAGAAGCTTACAGGCAGCGACACACGSACACACACAATAGACAAATGTACTGTCGCAGAGAGGTATAGCGACAGTAAGTCACGCACACACACGTACACATGCAGGCATATATACTCACTTAGTTCCCACACAAGCAGGGAGTCTAATCAGAGTTATTTCAACACTCTGACAGTTGGTCTATGGCTCCCAGGTGGTTGCTGTGCAAGCCGGACCCCCGCTGCCTGAACATGAATTAAAACTCTTCCAATCAGGCCAGCTCTGTCAAACAGCAACCTTGCAATAACACACACACACACACACACACACACACACACACACACACACACACACACACGCGTGGGGTCACCACCACACAACACACACACACACACACCACACACACACACACACACACACACACACACACTACACAGCAGCACAGATAGGAGCGAGGGAGAGGTGAGAGAGAATGGCAGAGGAAATCTGCAGAGATTGTCATAAGAGACTGAAAGACTATTTGTCTGCTACTGCTGGGGAATAGTCCAAATACCAAGCCTTCCAAATAAAGGGACTTGTTGGACAGCGCCAGGTTGTCTGTGTCATGTACTGGGAGGGAGGTGAGAGAGGGCGAACGCCAACTAAATGTCAAGCTCAATTGGATGATTGAATGTAAATGACAGACTCTGGTCCTTGGCAGATAGGGATAGACAGCAACACAGTGAATCTTATCACAGACTTCAAACCAGCTGCCCTTAGAGAGAAACMCCTTCAGACCGGCATTTCATTTTCCTTTCTTTAACGTTTCTACTTTTGTCTCGTCTGTAGACAGACACTTCTGTCAGTGACGCTGCATTGCGACATTATCGCCGAAGTGGCATCTAGCTAGCGTCAAATCAACCGTCTTCGATGTTCAGTGACAGGACATTTTCCTCTTATGCTATAGAATGGCTGATAGATATTTCATTAACCTGACAGGCTAGCAGACTAGATTAGCATGGTTGGTTTAGGTCAATTCCATTTTAACTCAGTCATTTTCCGAACAGGAAGTCCCATTAAATTCCTGACGTCCAAAAGGAATGTTATGTAATTTCATATAGGGAAGGTTTGCCTAGACTAAGCTAGCATCTTCCAAACAGGAGCAAGCCACAGGTCAAAATAAAGGCTGAACAATCAGAGCATTATTAATTCAACAGAGGTGGTTTTATCAGTAAAATACGAGAGGAAAACAGCATATTACTCCAACGCCATGCTGTGCTTAAATAACTCCCCACACCAGATTAATAGTAGAGTTAGCATCATCGTTAAGAGTCCCCATTACGTTCTACCATGAACATAACCCATTAGGTCCAAAGTATAAAGTATTATCTAGATGTATCAATGAGAAGTAAATAGAAATATGGAAGAACAAAAAATTCTGGGTGTCTAAAAATAGACCTATGTAATGAAGAAATATTTTAACGGGTGAAAAGAGGGCAACAGAACAAATATAGTCTGAATGTACAGGAAGTAGGACCAGCTGCTGCACACATTACATTCTAATAGCCCGCACGATCCGTCAGCTAAACAAGCCAGGCGAAGTAGACCCGCTGCTGCCACATTCCTTCTTAATAACGCAACGCACGCCCGCCACGCCATACTGTCAAGGTCAAACGCAGAGACAGACGATAAGGACGAAGCTGCTTGCACGACCACTTACAACAATTCACACTACAATCAAGCTCACAGATCTACATCAGTAAACCAAGCAGAAGTAGGACAGACTACCTCGCACCACCAACACTTCACCAAATCTACACTATATCACGCCTACACCACCCCATCTCAGTAAACAGAAAGTAGGACCACTGACACTCGACACACACATTCCTGGGCCCACATTCAACTGAGTTACATAAAGCTCAAGTAGGCCCTCCCATTTGGGGCAGTTACACATAGCACCTGGCTAGTCTAGCAGACATGACAGGCTGTGCGTGCGATGCCTACGACTTCCAGGCACTCTGAGTAGTTGGCCCCCATCTCAGTAAACAGGAAGTAGGACCCATCCATGGCTCGCACCTGTCCACATCTTCACTCGATTGGCTCATAGAAACGCCGTCGGGGCAGTGTTAGTAGCACAGGCCAAGAGGACCCAGCTGCGCCTTGCTGACAGTATTTCACGAATTTCGCTGGACTCAAGGCCCAGGATGCTGGAGTAGGGCAGCGGATATAGCTCAATACCAGCTGCCTGGCATCTGATGGGGAGCCAGAGACTCTTATATTACACATTTTCCTAGCGCGGCGACACGCAGTCGCACGAGAGCTTATAACTCGCTGGAAGCTAGGACGCAGGCCTTACTGACTATTTGGCTAACACTCACTAGTCACGATTCGCTCACACAACTTATAGCCCCATCAATTAGCTAGTTTTAGCAGCGGAGAGCAAGTAACGGCAACTGCTGATAGAGGTCATAGCGCTCAATAGAACCAATCTCGCAATTTCACATGCCTACGAGCCCACCCATCGTCATGCTTACACACTCGCGCGAAGTATGGGTAAACCAGTACTGACTGGTGGGTTTTGCAATATCTACACTTTCCATAGATATAGATGCCAATGCACATAATCTGCAGGAAAGCAAGGCAGACGCTACGGTTAACCATCGCAGTTGCTCACGCACATCATGTTGTCCAGTTAACGCTCTATCGCAGCTCTTCCTCTCGCAGTTTCCTCCTTTCAGGATATTCACCAAAGGCCGAAGTAGAGAGGGAAGCCCTGCTGCAATGCCAACGATGAACAATTCTCTTAATGACACACCCACATAAATCGACGCTCTATGGCTCAAATAACCAATGGTAACGCAAGACAACAAGTCATTCGAATCGTGAGACATGATCACCATTTCACATTCTGATCAGATAAAGGCCTGAACAGAGTTTCGCTTTCCAAGTAAAATCGCTCAGCGACTCAGTTAGCGACCAAGACATAGACATAGGTCAACACATAAAGTCGACTGCGACTTATTTTAATCTGAAGTTAGCCCCCCTTCAGCATGTGAAACAGAGCAGTTATGTACCAGTGAATATTCCTGACATTCCACACGATTCACATTCCTACAACAGACCCTCGCGCACATCAGATAGATGACAAGGAGCAAAGTAGGGTATGAACCCAATAGAATGAGAGCTGCTCGATAAAAAATCTAGCCTCTCCACATGCTGTTTACACTAGCCTCCCCATCTCACAAGTGACAACAGGTAGAGAGTATGGACTCATGTAGCCCGTGGATTGTCTCAAACGAAACATAGTCGTATCCACAATGTCTCCATTACCTGTCACTGAAATCCTCCCATTGAATTTCTATGCTAAACTAGGCAGTGAGATTCCAGTTAATGGCACAAACAATCTTCGACACACAAGGGCGTAATATTGGATTGACGCCCATCCAGTAATAGGAGCCTCAATGCCAACAGGATGGAATAGACGATCTGAATATTGTCGCGCGACAAAGTTAAATTGAGGGCGATTGAAGCCGGCTGCCTCAACCTGTTTCTAGCATGTTGCGAATCGTAGCTGGTGTACAGGTGCACTACCGCGGGATGTTGGGGAAATGGGTGACCTCGTGATACAGGAAACTAACAAAGATGGGCTCTTGTCAATCGCTGTGCTGAGCGGGCTGCCTCAGAGATATGTAGCACTTTATATGTATCTGGGAGCGTGAATCTCGAATGATGACGAACGTTGTGCACAGACGATGTTAGAGGAGAGGGAGGGAGAGGAGGAGACAGTAAAAGAGAGTAAGAGCGCGATTGGATATAGAGAGCGTACTGGTGTAGGTAAGAAGGAAGGCAGGGGGACAGTGGAGGGAGTGAGGTAGATCCGCGAGCCGGAAGAGAAGCAGACAGCCTGAGTTTGGCCATAGGCTCAGCGTGTGGTAACGGGATGCTTTCGCGGCATTTAAGAGGAAAGATCCTTCGCTCTCTTTTCCTCGCTACTAACTCTGTCTTTTTGTTCTCTCTTGCTCGCGTCCCCGCATTATTGTAAACACGCTCTCGCTTTCCACTCACCAATACTATCATTACTTCATTCGTTCATCCTCTCCTTCACTCGGGTACAGGTAATATTTAGAAAATGAAGGTGCAAATGGATGTGTCGTCTCTTCTTTCTCTCTTAGACATTGCCATATGTAGGTATGCACATGCACTCGTACATTAGATCCAATAGATGTCAATGTGAACCTAGGGGGCAGGAGTTATTCGCCGGCCTACGTCGCAAATTCTACAGTAGTCCCCTACATTATAAGCTACATGACTAGGGAATCAGATCTCTCTCTCTTCTCTCTCTCTCTCTCTCTCCTGCTCTCTCTCTCTTCTCTCTCTCTCTCCTTCCTATCCCTCTCTCTCTTCCCTACTCCTCTCGCTCTCTTCGCTCTCTCTCTCTCTCTCTCTCTCTCTCTCTCTCTTCTCTCTCTCTTCGCTTCTTCGCTTCCCTATCTCTCTCTCCTTCCTATCTCTCTCTCTCTCTCTCTCTCTCTCTCTCTCTCTCTCTCTCTTCTCTCTCTCTCTCTCTCTCTTTCTTCTCTCCTCTTCTCTCTCTCTCTCTCGCTTTTCCCGGCGCGACTCTGTTTACTTTGGAAAGCGATAAAAGACAACATAAGCATCAGACAGCAGAAGGGGAGGGTTCTTGTGAAAAACCAGGGAGCGGGAGGGAGGGGGGTTGTAGAGTGAGCGGGGGTGGGAGTTGGGTGATAAAAAGAGGTGATGGTATTCTCTACATCAACAGGTGGGTAAGTTGGTCAGGTGTCACAGCCAGTTCTGAAAGAAAATAATCTTTGCCCAAGTCTTTGCCGAGAATGGCAGGTGCACCTGCCAGTCTCGCGCCAGGGACATTATCCTTTATGTTCCTTTATGAAAGGGAGAGGTTTGGTATGGACTGCAGACTGTTCAGTCTATTTTTGACAACCAGGCCACCCACTCCCCCGCCCAACCTCAGCCCGACCCCAGTCCTACCTACTTCTTTCCCCTACTCCTCTTCTCATCTGTTGGATAAAATGGAACCCCGGAGGGGCCGGTGACACAAACATGAACGATGGAGAGAGACAGTGAGAAAGAGAATGAGAGAGGGAGAGAGAGAAGAGAAGGGCAGGTTTGGGTGGAAGCAAACGATAAGTGCAGGCAACAGAGGGCTTGGCAGGCTGGGCTGGTAACATAAGCACATGGATTTACAGGCTGATTGATTTCTCAGTCGCCACTGCATGAGCCATTAAGTTTGGCTCCCAGGCTCTTTCTCCTCTACTCTCTCTAGCTATCTGAATCCTCCTCTCCTCTCTAGCTATCTGAATCTCTCTCTCTCTCTAGCTATCTGACATCTCTCTCTCTTCTAGCTATCTGAATCTCTCTCTCTCTCTAGCTATCTGAATCTCTCTCTCTCTCTCTAGCTATCGAATCTTCTCTCTCTCTCTAGCTATCTGAATCTCTCTCTCTCTAGCTATCTGAATCTCTCTCTCTCTCTAGCTATCTGAATTCTCTCTCTCTCTAGCTATCTATCTGAATCTCTCTCTCTCTCTAAGCTATCTGATCTTCTCTCTCTCTCTCTAGCTATCTGAATCTCTCTCTCTTCTTCTAGCTCATCCTGAATCTCTCTCTCTTCCTCTCCTCGTCTCTCTCTCTCTCCTAGCTATCTGAATCTCTCTCTCTCTCTCTCTCTTCTCTCTCTCTCTCTCTCCTCTACTCTCTCTCTCTCTCTCTCTCTCTCTCGCTCTCTCTCTCTCTCTCTCTCTCTCTCTCTCTCTCTTCTCCTCTCTCTCTCTCTCTCTCTCTCTCTCTCTCTCTCTCCTCTCTCTCTCTCTCTCTCTCTCTCTCTCTCTCTCTCTCTCTCTCTCTCGTCTCTCTCTCTAGCTATTCTGAATCTATCCCTCTCCTATGTAGCTACTTGAATCTCTCTCTGTGTAGCTATCTGAATCTCTCTATGTAGCTAGCTGAATCTTCGCTCTTGTAGCTATCCATCTCTCGAGTAGCTATCTGAATCCTCCTTCTCTATGTAACTATCTGAATCGCTCTAGTAGCTCCTGAATCTCTCTATGTAGCTAATTGAACCCTCTCTAATGTAGCTATCTGAATCTCTCACTGTGCTATCTGAATCTCTCTATGTAGCTATCTGAAATCTCTCTATTTGTAGCTAGCTGAATCTCTCTATGTAGCTAGCTGAATCTCTCTCTATGTAGCTATTCCTGACATCTCTCTATGTAGCTACTGAATCTCTCTCTATGTAGCTAATCTGAATCTCTCTCTGTGTAGTATCTGATCTCTCTCTGTGTACGCTATCTGAAATCCTCTCTATGTAAGCTATCTGAATCTCTCTCTATGTAGCTATCTGAATCTCTCCTCTGTGTAGCTATCTGAATCTCTCTATGTAGCTAAGCTGGAAATCTCTCTCTACCTGAGCTATGCTGAATCTCTCTCTATGTAGCTATTGAATCTCTCTATGTAGCAGCTGAATCCTCGCTATATATGTGCTATCTGAATCTTCCTCTGTGCAGCTATCTAATCTCTCTATGTAGCTAGCTGAATCGCTCTCTATGTAGCTATCCGAATCTCTTAATCTCTATTGTAAGCTAGCTGAATCTCTCTCTATGAGCTAGCTTGAATCTCTTCTCTATGTAATACTTCTGAAACTCTCCTCTCTAGCTAATTGAACTCTCTCTCTCCTACTCGCTATCTGAATCTCTCTCTCTCTTCTCTAGCTATCTGAATCTATCTCTCCTCTAGCTATCTGAATCTATCTCTCTCTCTAGCTATTGAATTCTATCTCTCTCTCTCTAGCTATCTGAATCTCTTCTCTCTAGCTATTCTGAATTCTCTCTCTCTAGCTATTCTGAATCTCTTCAATTCAATTCAAATTCAAGGCTTTATTGGCATGGAAACATGTGTTAACATTGCCAAAGCAAGTGAGGTAGATTACTATACAAAGTGAAAATCAACAATCAAAATGAACAGTAAATATGTATACATACAGAAGTTTCAAAATAATTAATAACATTACAAATGTCATAATTACTGTATAATATACAGTGAATTCTCTGGTTCTCTCTATCTATCTAAATCTCTGCTTCTCTAGCTATATGAATATCCCTCCCTCCTCCATTTCCGTCTTTCCCATTCCTCTCTCTTTACCCCTCTCCAATATATCTGTCTATTAGCACACCCTTTATTCAGGGTCATGCTTGTGACTCTTTAACTTATGTTCCGAAACAATCATGCTCCAGTGGACGGTTATATAGAACATTTGAACGTTTGAAATACTGACCTGTTTATATACACTGTAGGTGTAAATCATAACTGGTTGGCTAACTGCTTCCCGCCATCAACCAGGAAAGTCTGCTATCCCAGCCATTCAATACCAGGAACAGTCTCCTTGCTATCCCAGCTGTCCTATACCAGAAAACACCCCCCCTGCTATCCCAGCTGTCCTACACCAGAAAACATCCTCCCTGCTATCCCAGCTGTTCTATACCAGAAAACATCCTCCCTGCTATCCCAGCTGTTCTACACCAGAAAACAGTCTCCCTGCTATCCCAGCTGTTCTATGCCAGAAAACAGTCCAACTGTTATCCCAGCTGTTCTATACCAAAAAACAGTCGCCCTGCTATCCCAGCTGTTCTATACCTGAAAACAGTCTCTGTCTGATCTATAAGACTCAAGGGGACCGTAGCCATCAATGACAGAGAGCACTGGAGCATTCCCCCAATGTTGTCCCAGAGTTGTCCCAGCGTAGCTGCTCCCTTCAGCCAGCTCCCATGTGGTCATCATTATTCCCGATCCCCCTCGATTCTTTTATTAAAATTAAATGTATGAACCACTGATTATGGAGGCCGCTGGGAAAATCTATTCTCATTTCACTGGGAAACATTTGTCTTTTCGCTTCGCTGGCCCACAATAGGTTTGACAGGAAAGTTGAATGTTAAAGGGTGTGTGTGAGAGAAAGAGAGAGAAAGAAGGAGAGAGAGAGAGAGAGAGCGCGAGAGAGAGAGGGAGAGGGAGAGGGAGAGGGAGAGAGGATAGAGGATAGAGGGGGCAAGGAGTTGGATGGCAATCGAAAGTCACTCCCTCACTATTGACTGTGTGGTGGGACACTAGGGACCGCTGGGCCCCCAGGCAGAGTGATGCAGGGAGGAAGCAATCCTAGTCCAATGGGCTGAAAGAGTGTGTTAGGCGGAGGAAGGAGAAATTGCCCAACTCTCTGTCAGCTATTAAACTGTAGCAAGGTGGGCTACTGTGTGTAGGTGTACTACATCTGTTACAATGACCTTTACTACACACCTAATATTCTCTTACCTTGTTATGGTCTAATCTAAGGCCTTCGGGAAGTGTAAATTCGACCAGGAAAGACTGAAGCAGCAAATGTATGTACTCTCCTCGTCAATATGGTCATTGACTCTCCAAGTCATTATCAACCATCGCTCAAAACGCTGTTGGAACATATTTTCTGTTAGTCCAATGACCTACACATATCAGTGAGAACAGCATTGACACCCAGTCAGTATTGGTGAGAAGACACGTTGTGTTGGGTCTCTGCGACCACTGCTACCTTCACAGGGAGACCTCGCTGGCCCCTGCTATTTTCACAGGGAGACACCGCTGGCCCCTGCTATTTGCACAGGGAGACACCGCTGGCCCTTACTATTTTCACAGGGAGACACCGCTGGCCCCTACTATTTGCAAGGCAGACACCGCTGCGCCCTTACTATTTCACAGGGAGACACCGCTGGCCCTACTATACTTGCCACAGGGAGACACGCTGGCCACTACTAGTTTCCACAGGGAGACACCGCTGGCCTTACACAGCGCTACGCTCCTACTATTTGCCAAGGGAGACACCGGCTGGCCACCTCACTATTTGCCACAGGAGAGACCACGCTGAGCCACCTACCTATTTCCAACAGTGAGAACACCGCTGGCCCTACTATTTGCACAGGGAGACACCGCCTGGCCCCTACTATTTACAGGGAGACACCGCTGGCCCCTACTATTGCACAGGAGACACCGCTGGCCCCTCACTATTTGCACAGGGAGAACCGCTGGCCCCTACTATTGTTCACAGGGAAGGACCACCGCTTCGGCCCCTCTCTATCAGGCAGACCACCGCTGGGCCCTACCTATGTTCCACCAGGGAGACACCGCTGGCCCTTACTTATTTCCACAGGGAGACACCGCTGGCCCCTACTATTTTCACAGGGAGACACCGCTGGCCCCTACTATTTTCACAGGGAGACCCCTCTAGCCCCTGCTATTTTCACCAAGGAGACCCTGTTGAGAAACGCCGGGAGCCCAGACTGCTTCTCATTTCACTGATAGACTGTCTGTTGCTTCGACTCAGCAGGAGCCCACCACAGCAGTGGTCCTTGTGATAAAAGACAGAAAACATCTATCCGGTGTGCCACGCCTCAAAACGAACAAACAAGAAAAAGAGAGCAAACCGGCGGTAAGGGGATATCAGTCTGAAAAATGGGCCCTGTGTCCTTTTTTCTCCCTGTGTCCTCACAGCTCAATTTAACTGTCAGAAGCAAAAAGCCACAAGAAAATAGCTGAAAACAGATTGTGTGCTGATGCGTGGTGAACCTGATCTAGCAGGTTTCGGGTACGCAGCTCGGTGTAGACAGGCAATTTGAAACGGGATCTGTACACACACAGACAGACAGTTTTACATGTGTTATTTTGCAGATGCTCTTATGCAGAACGACTTACAGGGGGGCACAAGGGCCCGTCAACAGATTTGTCATGTAGTCAGCTTGGGGATTTGAACCGGCAAACTTTCAGTTATTGGCTCAAGTATTGACACCCAGACAGAAACAGGCAGAGACAAACACACACACGCAGAGACTGACACGTGCACCTGCGCACACACATGCACACACACACACTGACCATAACATCAGCCAACAACCATCGATCAAGCCATGCTCTAGGTTAGTTTACAAATAGGCAATATATTGCAGCAAATGTTGCCGGTAAACATCTTCAGAATGTTCTGGGATCTTTGACAAGGGCTTAAGGAGTGAATCCATTCTTAAAACCATTTAAATGATCACCTGTTTCCTTTGAAATACGGCCTTCCTCCATCCCTGTCTTCATTCAATGGGCAACCTTTATCAAATACTAGAGGGAACTGGCTCGATGAAATGGAGGCTACGCTTTCACGCCTCCTATAGCTTTCAGCTTGTCAGTAAACACTAATCATGACATAGGTCTCTGTCTTTGAGCGTGTGTTTTTGCATGGAGTTGTGTTTTTCCTAGGCACTTTATTCTGCCTTCAGCGATTCAGACCCAATACCAAGAAAGACGTGAACGTGATTAACACCCTGGGACTGGAGTGAGAGGGTAAACTATTTGTATCTCCTTCTAAACTAATATCTCTTTTTTGGGGGGGCCCAASATAAGTACAGGGTTTATTACAGGCTCGCTCTCACCGTCATTGTGTGACTTAAAGAGCGAGCGGCGAGGCCACTGTATTCACCAAACTGACCGTGTTGACGTCGGGTGACTGCATTAGCTGGTGAGCGAGCGGGGGAGGGGCTCAGAACTGAATGGTAATGGCGTGCATTCTACCGTAATAAACAACACTCTATTACATTGTGTGTAACGTGTTACTCTGTCAAGCATTCTGAGGGGGAGGGGGATTTCCATGTAGAAATTATTTTGGGGTTGTGGCGAGATAGCAATTTCTTTGTGGATATGAAACTTATTTATGAAGAGCGCTAGTGGACATAGCGAGACGCTGTAATCGTTATTGTATAAAATAATAGAAATAACATGGAATACATGGTGCTATGCAGAAATTGCTATTTCTCGGGTTTTATAGCTACTGTCTTTGACACAGTGATATCAGACGTTTCTATGGCACAATTGTTTGGATGCTTTGAGCAGGCGCCAGAGCGGTCATTTAACTATATTGTAGCTTTTCTGGCTGGTGCTCTTCAGACAGAGACAGAGAGAGAGAGAGAGAGAGAGAGAGAGAGAGAGAGAGAGAGAGAGAGAGAGAGAGAGAGAGAGAGCACTCGTAAAAGAATGAAAGAGAGAGGGTATTTGGGGTGTTAGCAGAAGAAGGGGGCCTTTCACTCAGTCCTGGTCAGAGTCAGTCAGCCATGCCTTTAGCAAATTGGGGCCCTAACCTCTTGGCCCTGCAGCTCTGGCTCTGCTCTGTGCTCTGCTCTGTTGTGGTGAGGTAGACCAGCTCAGATTAGCCTGAGTACTCTGGATGTCCTCTCTGTTCCACTGATTGAGGTGCTGTGGCGATACTTTCATATCTGTAGGACACTGTCATAGCTGTAGGACACTGTCATAGCTGTAGGACACTGTCATAGCTGTAGGATACTGTCACGGCCGTTTAAAGGAGTGGACCAAGGCGCAGCGTTTTGAGCGTACATACTTATATACCGATGTCGCCAACAAAAACAATAAATATCAAAACGACACGTGAAGCCAACGTAGTGCATCCAGGCAACTACCCACAAAACCAACTTGGAAAATGGCAACCTAAATAGGCTCCCCAATCAGAGACAACGATAAACAGCTGTCTCTGATTGGGAACCCATCCAGGCCACCATCAACCTAATTACCCCTAGACAATACAAAATCCCCATAGATAACAAAAACCCTAGACAAGACAAAAACCCATAGACAATACAAAAACTAAACAAACCACCCTGACCTAACCAAATAATAAAGAAACCAAATATAACTAAAGTCAGGGCGTGAGAGACAGTGCGCTATGTGTTTACACATATAATAAAGTCTAGTTAGCACGTATTCCGTAGCCCCGATTTGAAATCCGGACTTCCGCTACTTTGAAATAAGTCAGACAAGCTAGTGCCGGAAGCATTTTATGTCAGCAGAACATTTTTTGTCCCTTATAAATTTTTGCAGAAGGGGTCAACAAATTTTAGCAGTTGTTTGGGAAATGAAAATAAATTCCCTCCATCTACTATCCTGTTTTACCTCTCCTCCCCCTCCCGCTCCTCCCTCTAAATTTGTTTTTCTCTCTCCTCCCAACGCTCCTCGTCCTCTATTCTGATGCTCTCCTCGTCCTCCAAGCTACCTCCCTCTATCCTTGTTATTCCGAACCCATCGCACATGCGTCACCATTTCCCTGATATCTGTTTTCCTCTCTCCGTCTTCCCCTCCTTCCCTCTATCTTTGTTTTCTCTTCCTCCTCCCACGCTCACATCCCTCCTAAATTGTTTTCTCTCCTCACCATCGCGTCCCGCTCCCTTCTAATCTTGTTTTTCTTCTCTCCCACACGCTCCTTCCTCTAATCTTGTTTCTTCTCTCCTCCCCGACGCTCCCTCCTCGCTATCGTTGTTTTTCTCCTCCTCCCGCCCCTCCCTCTTAATCTTGTTATTCTCTCCCTCCCCAACGCTCTCCCTCTATCTGTTTAGTCTCACCTCGCCCACTCCCTTCCCCTATCTTGTTTATTCTTCTCCTCGCCCAGCTCCCTCTCCTCTATCTTGTCTCTCGTCCCTCAACTGCTCCTCCTCTATCTTGTTTTTTCCTCGTTCTCCTCACGTCAACGCTCCTCCCTCATCTTGTTTTCCCTCTCTCTGCCCCAACGCTCCCCGCTCCATTTAATCTTGTTTTCTCCTCCTCTCCCAACGGTCTCCCTTATTCTTGTTTTATTCTCTCCCTCTCCCACCGCTCCTTCCATCTTATCAATTTGTGTTTCTCTCTCCTCCCACTGCTCCCTCCTCTATCTTTTTTCTTCTCCACCCACGCTCCCTCCTTCTATCTTTTTTCCTCGTCTCCTCCCACGCTCCCGTCCATCTATCTTGTTTCTCTCTCGCTGCCCACGCCCCCGTCCCTCTACTCGTTTTTTATCTCCTGCTCCCCGTACGCTCCCTCCCTCTATCTCTTGTTTCTCTCTCTCCCCCTACAGCTCCTTCCCTCTACCTTGTTTCTCTCTCCTCCCCCACTGCTCCTTCCCTCTATCTTGTTTTCTCTCTCCTTTCCACACCTCACTCCGATTATCGGTTGTTCTCTCTCCTCCCCGCACGCTCGCCTTCCTCAATCTTGTTCAAATCAGATGGGCGGAGCTAGATGGAAAAGCAGAAAAAGAAAAGCAAGCAATGAAGCAACCAGAATATAAATAGAAAAACATCAAAAAATAATATAATAAAAAAAAAAACCACACAACAAGACACTGCACCAAACCGATACACACCCACTTCCGCATTGGGCACACAACAATTAATGCTCGCACACAACACACACCAGCACCTCGCAACCCACACCTGCAGAACATGGCACAGCAAATGATTGTCACGAGTGGTGTCGAACCAGTTCCTTAACCGATAGTGTAACCAGTGAACTAGGTCGTTCTAGGTGACAGGGAAGAGGTGAAAGTCAGGAAATAGAGGTGAAGAAGGAGTCATCCTCAGCTTACCTCAACGACCACAACATTGGTCATTCCCTATTCCTGAGCATATTGGGATGTTGCCTATAAGGCCCATCGTCACTCGTCCACCTGCTGCTACAGTCCAGCTGGACATGCGTAGTCCATCCAGAACTCCCTGCATTACCATGTACAAAGTTGACGAGGAGGAGAACACGAGTGGGATCACTCTCAAATGCTGAAAGGTTAGCCTAGGTCGCAAATACTGGAGCTTCATAAACAATGCTAAATCTGTTCGGTGGTTTTGAACGTCCAGGGTTAGAGGAGTGTGTGACGTGTAAAAGTAGCAACAGTAAAATGCCGTAAGCCTTTGGTCACTCTTGCATGTGTTAAGTTTTCATCAGTATCATTTACCATATGGTAACGAGTATCCAGTTGTCTAAGTGGTTGTGTTTTTTAATATTTACAGTTTATAGTCATAAAAATTTTATATAGAGACATACTGCCCATTCCTTTGTATTCCTTCTGATACCATCTGGGTAGATTAAGATGTAAATCTGCCTAATATTCCATAAGCTGCCTGTCAAAATATGATTTCATGTTTGTTGCGCGCAATGTGTTGGCGATGGTGCTCAGTGTAGAAAGCAGTGTCCTCCAGACTATGCACATAACACATGATATGACCGGTGATAACATAATATGACAGTGTCCAACACGAGTATGCCATAACCTAAAGATATGACAGTGTCCCTACAGATATGCCCAAGTAATCATGATCCTACAGAAATATACAGTATCTCCTACGATATGACTAGGTCCTACAGATAGACCAGTGGTCCTACAGATCTACAATGATCACTAATATGACATTACAGATAATTGAAGCAGTGTCCTCAAACAGATATACAAGTGTCCTAAAAAGATAAGCGCCAGTATCCTAACATGATTAACAGTAAACTACTACAGACTATGACATGTGTGCCTACAGATATTGCCTAATACCTACAGAATAATGACAGGTCCATACGATATGCAGTTATCCCTATCAGGATATGCCAGTAATCTTTCTACAGATATGAACAAGTCCTTACATGATATGAACAGTGATACCAAAAAATAAACAATCCTAACCAGATAAGGACAGTGTCCTACCAGATAATGACAGTATACCTAAGCATATGACAGTGTCCTAAACCAGAGATAGGTAAAGTATCCTACAGATAATGACCGATCACAGATATGCCAGTCAAACAACAGATATACAAATCCTAACAGAGAATATGAACATGTCCTGAACAGAATACAGTATCCTACAGATATGTACAGTGTCCCTACAGATATGACAGTAATCCTAACAGAAAGTATGACAGATGTCCTACAGAATATAACAGTACTCAAACGATATAACAGTTCCTATAATCAGAACCTGACAGGTCCTACAGATATGACATGTATCCTACAATATACATAGTCCTAACGATTAGCCAGTATCCTAGCCAGATTAATGACAGTGTGACCTAGCCGAGATACTGAGCAGTATCCTACAGATATCGACAGTGTACCTAAACAGATATGACAGTGTCCTAACAGATATGACAAATCCATTCAGTTACAGGATCCTAAAACGAGAGTAAATCCAGTATCACCACTACAAGATATGAAGTGGTCCTACAGATATCGACAGTATCCCTACAGAATACTGACAGTATGTCCTAAGATCAATAATGAACAGATTAGTTCCTACATAATATGACAGTAATCCACAAGATATGACAAGTACTCTACAGAGAATAGATGCAGTGCTCCTAACACAGATAATGACAAGTGTCCTACCAGATATACAGTATCATTTATCAATAGATACAGATATCCTATCATGAATAAACAGTGTCCTCACACGATATGACTGGTCCTATAGATATATGACAGTGACCTACACAGAATAAATTGAACAGTGGTCCTACAGAAATAGAAGTAATCCTACAAGAATTAACATGTGTCTACCAATAACAGTGTCCTTCCAGGATAGGACAGTGTCTACAGATATGATCAGTAACCTACAGAATTGCCTTCCTAGCAGATATAACAGTGATGCCCCTACACGGATAGACAGTGTCCTACCCGAATATGACATGGCCACAGAATATGACAGTGTCTATCAGTATAACAGTGTCCTATCAGATATGAACAGTATCCATCAGAAATATGACAAGTGGAGTCCTACAGATAATTACAGTCTATACAATACTCGACAAGATTGGCCTATCAGATATGACAGTGTCCTACAGATTGACAGTATTCCTCAATATACAGTTATCCTTCAGATATGACAGTGCTACAGATAGTGACAGTGTCCTACAAGCATATGACAGTCTACAAGATTATGACAGTGTCCTACAGATAAGACAGTACCTTCAGATAGACAGTGTCCTAACTACAGATATGACCGTATCCTACGATAGTGACAGGTGTAAGCTAACAGATATGCCAGTATCCTACGCAGATATGGACAGTGTCCAACGAATAACAGTTCTACAGATATGCCAGTGTCCTACAGATATGAAGTAATCCTACAGATATGGACAGATCGTTCATCACTCCCCGCCTGAA